>NW_010544523.1:92586-150378 GCF_000687285.1 Phaethon lepturus
AGGCGAAAGTCCCCTCCTGTACTCCACGGCCATTCAAGTCACAGCAAGAGGCTTTGCTCAGGGAACCATACAGCCACCTTGGCTAGGTCATGCCCCTTGAAAAATAAAGACTGATTCAGGATTAAAAAAAAAAAAAATCAATAATATTGATCAGCACTGACTGGGAGCATTTACTGGTAGATCTCAGAGAGCTTTGTAGACCTGTAGCTCTCCTCTACTTTACAGCTAAGGCAACTGAAATGTCATTTCTAAGCTGCAGTAGAGTGAGTGGTAGAGGGGAGATTACAGCTACCTCTGCTGAATCCTATCTCACCCAGTCTTTGCTGGGTAAAGCAAAAGGGACCCCTTGAAGTGAATGTTTTCAGTAATACTCCTTTGAAACCTCAGCCTCCATCAGGGCACATTTATAAACCACAATGGAAAGGGACAGGTTGGTTCAAAGATAATGGGATATTTTCATATTCTTCTACCCACAGGCCACTGGTGAAGGTTGCTGATGGTCTAATGGCTGCTCAGCTACCCCTTGAAACAGATCTTGTTCACTGATTACTGCTGTTGTAGAAAGTACCTGCCCCACAGCTTCTCCTCCCTGTCTTTTTGTGGCAAATCAACCCAGGGTTGGGGGGGTGCAGGAACTGGTCCCTGTTCTTCCCCATAAATGTTCTTCCCCATGCGGGAAAGCCACCAGGTCTGGGACTTCTGCACATTTGTAGTGCAGGGCAGTCCCTCTGTTTGAGAACACATACCTTTTGGCAGGCAAATTATGTTTCTGAAACAAAGAATTCCCAGAAGAAGGGGAAAAATCTTTCTCCCTTCTCTGCCACTTCCTCCCAGTGGGGTGAAATACGTTGCAAAGAGACCACTCTAATGAACAAAACCCGGCCAAATCCTTTAGAGCTGGAGACATTCACATCCTTACCAGACTCCAGACTCAGCAGCTTGGGTCTATTTCTGATATAAAGCAGAGAATTTTGCCTAAAAGCTATTGCTGTTCCTTGGAGATGAAAGAAATTTTGAATTTTGACAGTCCTGGGGATGGGCTAACATAGTTATACCAGAGATTTCTCCTCCCAAAGTCGTTTTAAACTCAAGAGTCTGTGTTTATACAGCGCTTAGCCCAAAGGGGGCTCATTCTGTGTTGGCCCTTTGGCACTGCAGCAATAAACAGGATTAATAACTCGAGTCAGCAGGGCTTGGTACCCGTTAGAATTTCCCATGGACTATCCAGAAGCTGCTGTTCCTACAAGCATCTTGGCACTGAATTATTTATGGGCAGCATAAGGATCGCAGTGCTTGCCAGTTTATTAGATTTATAACTAGCCGTGCTAGGTCCATTGTGTGTGTGTCTGTGCATGTACAAGCATGTACTTGTTCAGCTGTTTCTCTCCAATCCCCTACTAGTTAGAGAAGATCTGCTCACACACATTTCCAGTATAAACACAACACTTTGTGACTTAGACGTGAGAAAATCCAGGAGAAGCAAAGGATTGTTACTAAGGAAAATAAGAGCTTGTTTGGATATCTCAACGAAAGGTACAAGCTTTCATGCAAGCATAGGCTGAAAAATGAAAACTCAAGATTATTTGAAGGGTGAGAAAGTTTGGTTTCCTTCCCAGTTTCACAGCTTCTCAGAGACCTGCCTGTGTTGGGTTTATTTGGAAACATGTGGACTTCTACCTCCTTTTATGGCGTATGCACCCTCTTCATACCCAAGGACCTCCAGATGGGCAGTTCGCTGGCTGGGTACCACAAAGGATTTTAAACCTGATTCCCTTTTCAAACCCATGGATGAGAGCACTTGCCTTCCAGCTAATATCTGCTATTCCAGTTCCAACAGATCTCAGAATAGATGTTATTAAAGGCTCATCTTTTTCTACTTGCTCTGATACATCTGTACTATGATGTTGCCAGTAGAGTCATCACTGCATATGAAGGTGCTGGCCTGGGGCCATGAAGCTCTACAACACCTCTGTCTGAAGCAGCACAGGTGACTCTTTTGCTATCACCAGAGGTTCTGCTCTGAGGCAGGAAAGAGGTGACAGGAGCAAAGACCCTTAGTCACGCAAATGATCCAGGCAAGCGGGAAAAAATTCCTATGGCTGGAGCAGATCTGTCTGAAAGCAGAATGTTCTGCAAAGTTTTCTGTGAGCCCTCATCAACTCTGACTGCTGTAGAGAGAACCTGTTTGAGCTATTCAATAAATTGGATGGTTTAAATAATATATGGACTGTCTTTCTGGATTTGTGAAAACAGCTGTGAGAAGCACTGACTTGTTCAGCCTGTAACAGGCTTTTTTCCTTTTCTTTAAAAAGTTATCTCTACTAGGCATCAAAATCTCACATCTAACTTTTTGATTTGGCTTTGGAAGACTTCTGGTTAGATGTGAGCAGGCTGGTGTGCATTTTGCAGCTCTGTTTTCATGCTATCTTGCCTAAGTTTGGTTTTGCTTGGGGGTTTTTCTTGGTTGTTTGTTTTTGTTTTTTCCCCCTAAAGGTCATTTAAAGAATCTCTTGGCAGAGAAAGGAAAAAAGCTTTTTCCCCAACAAAGTGCCCAAGCGTCTCATTTCACATTCCCAACCAAGCTCAGATGCTTCTCCAGCCTTCAGACACTTAGGTTTATTGCTATTTGGACTGAAGTTGTGTATCAAATCCTGAGATCAACAACTCACTGGGCCATGGTTTTATGTCTTCATCCCCTGTCACCTATCACTTGTGGTACAAGAGATGAACCTGAGGAGGGGGAAGGAAGAGAACTATTTCAGTGTTACAGGTGGGAAATGGAGTCACAGACGCAGTGAATTGCCAAAAGTCACAAAGATACAGCATAGCAGAGACAAAGGGCTGATCTCCTATATTCTGATGCTTTAATTGTGTGGTCGTCCTCTTTCTCTGCCCCTTAGTTACTTCAGGTACGATGATGATGATAAGTGAGGACTTCCATGGGTCTAGTCATCTCTGATTGCTGATGCTTTCAGAGGAGTGATCCATAAAGCTATGCTGTCCTGGACAGGGCTCTCTGGTCAACTGTATCCAAGATTAGGATAAAAATATCATTAGGGGCACTGTCTTCTCCACATTGCTCTATCCTGCCTGCAGTGCTCTCCTAGGTTGCCTCAGGATCCGCCAGTGAGACCTGTGCTTTAGGTCTGTCTCCAGAGTTGAACCTGCCCTACTTTCCTGGGGTGAGTAACAACAACAGCAAAACCACAGCATGAGAGACATCAGGGAAGAAAAGCTGCTCAAGCGAGCATTGAAGGGCATGAAGTGGCATTGTGCAATGGGTGGAAGTCACTTCAGTCAGCGCTGGTTTCAGTACCTACAAATGATTTAGTCATGCTAGGATCCTTCTACAGTCAATGGGGAGAAATAGGCTCTTAAGGGTGTGATTCATGTGACCTACTTTATGCATCTACTTTAGAATGAGATGAATTGCACCTCTGGCTCCATTGACTGTATATTGATGAGATGTCTGCCTACTAGAAGAAAGGAGCTTTGGGTGACTAGCTTAAACTTAGAAACCTGAATTTAATCAGATTAATCCACCCTATATGTCTACACATGCTCCAGTTCTCTCTCTTGTCGCTGTGTAGACATGACAGGGAGTGCCTTTTTTTCTTTGGGAGACTGCAAATAAATCAGATTCAGTAAGCACTCAGAAAAGAGCAGCAATGTGAGATTGGGATAGCATGTGCAGGAAGCTGGGCAGGCAAAGATACTTGCTTCTCCTCCCTGTTTTTGGAACAAATTCACAGGAATCAAGGGCAATAAAAGTGATTCTGTGCCTAAAAATAAATAATATTGGTGAAGTGAGGTTTCCTGGAGTCTTCTGGCAATTTGCCACAGAAAGGAAAAAGGTCCTCCCCTCCCTACTGAGACATTCTTTCTTGAAAGGTTTGGACAATTACTGCATTTTACCCTTTCCACCACAGCGTGGATGCTTTCTTCTTTTTAACAGTTTGTCTATGAGCATTTTAGCTTCAGCTTAATAAGAGAGGATTGGTGTTCACACTCTATGGAGAGGTTGTACAGGGTGATGTTTCTGCTTGTTGCAGTAAGAAGATTATTGAAAAAGATGCCTCAGACATGTGGGTGGGGGGATAATAATAAAAAGTAACCTGTCCTCTTCCTCCACTCCAAAAAAAACACAACCAGGTGAAAAGAGAGGCTAACAAATCTTGGTGGCGTAAAGCGATTGTTGTCATGAAAATCGAAATCCTACCAAACCAGGATGATAACACTTTATGTTCAACCATCCCACTGGGAATAAAAAGGAAATCTCACCTATTTGCCTCATGGCTCTGACAAAAGTGACTCGACTGCTTCAATTGAGATCTACAAAAGAGTGCCTTGTTCCATTTATTTATTTCAAGTGCCCACCTCCCTGAGCAGATCTGAGCTCCTGGAAGATGCTCACATACCACTTTGAGAAGGGCTGTACTATAACCAAGAAATATTAAAGTAAATTTCAAAGGATGCTGCCACAAAACTATTTCTCTTATCATCACTGTCCTGCTTTGCAACTGCACCGCAAAGACCTCTTTGGGATCCTGACATCAAGACAGCATTCCCCTACAGGGCCATGTTCAATACCTGATGGAAGAAGGGCCGGTGGGGGCAGTGTCTGATATGCTTCCCATACACTGTAAGTTTTCTTCCCAGCAAAGTGAATATCATCGCTTCTTAAGACACATACTGTCACTTCCCACCTCTTGGATTCAACCACTAATAAGCAAGAGCCAAAGTTCTGTCTTATTGTCCTCCATATATCCTCTCCTCTTATTAACCTTCATACAGTGAAAATTAGTTCAAACAGTCCAATAAACAGTCCAATTTATTCTTTCATTGCCTATCAGTGCTGGGACAAATGAGTTTTTCTCCAGCAGACTGATGGAGTTGGGTTTGGCTTTACTCCCTCAGACTTCAGTAGAAACTGTCAGGCTAGGGATTGACAGGGCAATAGCCTTAGGCCATGTCAACATGGTAGACCCTCTCTTGAACCAGATCTGAATAGCATCCCAAATCTCTTCATGTTGAAACAGAGAAGCATCGAAGTTTAAGACCAATGGTTGCGCCTCTGGAAACTGTGATTCAGGGCTTAGCTATCCACTTAATACTAGGGGGTTATAAAAGGTATCCAGGCTCCAAGTCAGGATCACAAGTGTCTCCTGATCATCCCTCACGCATGCAAAAGTCGCTCCTGGCTGAAGTCCACCTCCCATTTCATTTCTCCCTGTCGGTGGGTTAAACTGGATCCTCTCTGATTTGTCTTGAGACAAATGTGTGCAGGGTCATGAAAGGCAGTCAGTGAAAATGCAGTTAGCAGCACAGTTTTACACCAGCATCCGCGTGCTGCTGCAAAAGCATGGGGTCTGCTTTTTAATGACTTGCTTCTTTGTATCTATTTTTTTATATTTGATCTCTTCCACTTTGAAAAATATCAACGGCAAAATACATCAGGGCTGACTGCATAGTGAAATGGGTGGAGGGCTGCAGAGATGGATTGCTAGTGCCAGAAAATTGTCTGATAAAATGGGTAACTGCCAGATAAGATGGAAGGTTTGAACACAGATCTGTAGACCTCAGATGCAGAAATTTAGCTCTTTCACTTCAAGGCATGCCTGTGTAAATGAACCTGGTCAAAAAGAGGTTGTGTTTTCAAAAGGACCTTTGTGAGTGTGACTTCCCCCTGTCTACATGAATTACTTTGCATCAGTCAGCTTTGATCTTCTAAACTAGTCCTTAAGGCCATGGACAGCTCCCTTTAAGGCTTTCTGCAGATTATTAAATGTAATGTACCTATAATTTCAATATCACATCTTGCTCAGAACTCATTAGAGCTCAAAACAGGAGTAAGTAGCAGTGAAACCCTTCTTCTCATCTTAAACCAGCCAGTAGAATTAAATGATTTAGATGTAAGCTTAACTTCTAGCAAAGCAAAGCAAAAACTGCAGAGAGTACATACTGCCTGTCCCAATTACCTGGCAAGGGAAAGGGACTACGGAGACCTGTGAAAGACACTGCCATGTTTGCTGAAGGACAAGCCGATGTCCAGGAGTGGCCTCCCAGGCTCGTGCTTCCACTGTCAATCCTCAATGGCTCCATCGTCGTCGTGGCATTTTTCCTGATTGATACCTCTTGTCATTGACATGAGAATCTGCTCCCTCTGCACTTTATGAGAAGCCAGGTAAAATAATTCCACCGTGCCTTCCTTTTTATGAAAATGGAGCAAAGCATGGCACACAGACATTCAATCTCCCATTGGAGATAAAGCGCCTTCATTTACTAGCTCAGAAAGTCAATACCTGTGATTTGATATGAACATTTATTTTCACTTAACTCCTTTCTATCACTGAGCCATTGGGGGAAGGCAGGAGAGCTTCATTTAGTGCAGCAGGTTTTGCAGCAAAAGCTGCCGAGTGAATTGCATTTCACTGTGTGTACACATTCATCTGTCTTGCCGATATTCATCTTACATGTCTCTGCCTTTCCCAGTGGGATCAGAGAAAGGTTGTGTCCAGAGATGGGGCAAACCATGGACCATGGTCTTATATCTTGGACTGTGGCACTTACTGCCCAGCAGCTCTTTCAATATGAGCCTGTGTGAGTGACCATGAGGCAACCCTCTGAGCTGGTGGAGGACGGGATGGCTCCTGGGGGCAAGAGAGTAATTTCTGGAGTCATGGAGTCTGATCTCTGGGTGATAGATTCACATATTTAACTCAAGGGGAACGATGTAAGCAATTCTACATGGGATCTGCATGGGAGAAGGCAAAAAGAGAGAGAAGAGATTCTGAATCAAGTCCCTTTCTCACAAGGACAGCAGAAGCCAGGGTTGCCTGCCATTGGTATGTGCTGGCTGCTGTAGCATCTGGCTGCAGAGCTCTGTAGAGGCTGCATGTCCCAGCAGGGACAGTCCCTTCAGTCTCTTCATGGGACCCCAGAGTGGTTTTACAAGCTACCTGGGGCCATTTCCAAACACCAGAGGAGTTCTTCCAGGCGTTCCAGTTCTTCTATCACATCCCTGCAGAGGGGCTGCTGCTCCTGGTGTTGGTGTGGAGGTATGCGGGTGGGTGAGGAAATAAATAATAAACAAAAAAGTCATCTTGTCAGTGTGCGAGGATGGAAATGAAGAGCACTGACCAGCGATGACCTTTTGTTTACATTCCCTCCGAAAGGGAGAAATAATTGCAGTTTCTATGTGATGCTGCCTTCAAATTACACCCTCTCTCCCTGCTCTATTCAAGACCAGCCAGTGATGACATTAGAGTCTTGAATCAAACTAAGTGGTTACTATGGTGTCAGGCTGAAATTATGAATCTCAGAGCCCGCCAGCTTGGAGAAGGAGCAGTGGCGGACACATAATTAGAAGTGGGAGAGAGAATAGAAGCCACATTGTATCTGAATAGCAGCGAGATTGCACTTCCGAGGAGTGGTTACCAAAAAAAAAAAAAAAAAAAAGAAGAAAAAGAAGAAAAAAAAAGATGTGTTTAGCAATGCAGTTAAATGCATAATCAGGGACCAGGAACAATGCACTCTGCTGGTATTTTATCGCTGGCTGTAGCTCTGCTGCTTTCCCTTTGATGCCTCCAGTGACTGCCTAGAACCCTCCCCAGCACCCAGCACACCCCTCGCAGTAGAAAAAGGCATAAACCCAACAACCTCAACACTTTGCGCCCAGAGGAAGGGCTTTGCAAGGCAAGGCAAGGGCATGCCAGGCGGCTGGATGCGGCGTCCAGCACGCTCCTTTCCCCCACGAGCAGCGCGATGATTGACGAGGGGCGCAGAGGTAAGGCCAGGGTGTTGGGAAGCAGGACTGATTTGGTAATTTCAGCGGTCATTAGCGGAGCTCATTGTGAGTTTGATAGATCTGCGCTGCTTTGTTACAGTTAAGTGGACTGATTGTGGAACGCAGAAACGTTTTTAGTGACATGACAGCTAATTTAGAAAGGAGGGGAGTGGTGGGAAAAGAACACGCATTATTCCATAATTATATCTCGCTCCGTTCCAGCCCCACGACTGACTCCCCGGAGAACATAACTCTGTTTTCTCTGACACCTCGAACAAGAACAAGACGTCAGGCTTCTTCCTTTGGGCTGCTGCACAGTTGGTCCCAACCTGCTTGTGGCCTTTTATGAATTATCCCACTGCCGTACTTGTTAAACGCCAGTAACAGCGTGATGCTGCTAACCCTCGCACCGCCCAGGCATCAGGTTTCCACGAATCCTTAACACAGTGCAAAGGATTTTGTTCTTGCCTCCTCTGTTTGATGTTGGAGGCCGCCCATTCCTCTGCCTTTCCGATGTCCAATGCGGATTAGAGGAAGATCCGCGCCATCTGAGCCATTGGCCCCGAAGCTGGCAATCAGCCATGTCATTTTGGACTTGAAGCTTTCCTGCCAGAGCCCTGAGAAGAAACCGGCCGCTGCACCTTCCACCACAGGCACCCCTCTGCGTTGTGTCTAAGGAGCAGATGTACAATTAATAGGTGATAAAAAGTCAGAGCAGGGTGCATCATTAAATATAGTTAGAAGTGCACCAGCAGAAGTCAGTGCCAAGGGTTATCAGCCATGTCAGGGACATAATTTTCCATGTACAGATACTCTAAAGAAGATTTATGAATTCACCTTTTAGATAAAGTGTGACCATTGGGCCAAGCTGGGGCCCTCGTTCAATAAAATGTTTATGTATGTGCTTGGCCATTTAGATCCTGTGGAAGTCAGGAGACCAGAACCTTAATGGTCTTGCAGCAGAGAGCACTAGGAAAAACTTGCAAAAGGGGGTTATTTTTTATCACTAGGCTCAAAATACCTGAGCTGAATGCTCTCAGGAACAGATCAGCTGAAAGAATAGATGCTGTTTCCACCCTCTCCCAGTCCTAGCTCCACCTATACAGATAATTAAAGGCTTGCAGAGCTGGATCTCAACACTGCAAAAGAAAAATATCACATCTTTTTAGCTGACCGCCTGTGTATGTAATATAAAGAAATCCAGACTATGGTCGGTAGGCAGCACAAGAGTTGCCTTCCATCTTTATTCTTACAGATCTTTGAGTCTGCATTTAAAGAGAGAGAAGGAAAAATAATTGAAATGCAAAGCAGAGGGGTGGGGAGCTGGCAGGAAAGCCAGGGGGGCGTTTCTGAGAAGTCTGCATTGGGAAAAGTCCTCAAATGCAGCTGCTGCTTAATGGGAGCAGTGGGCTATTTTTAATGTGCTGCGGCTGTATTTGCACTTCCAATTGCTGTCATTAAGAAGGCAATACCAAGTCTTGTAATTATTACGTCAACGTAGTTCATCGGAGGTAGCCACCTCCCCCTTTTGAACACCTGCTGGATGCCTTGCTATGCTGTAGAGGTCAGGCGAGTCTGCTCCAGCTATACCAGCCTGATAGCGTTACTGGGGCTTGCACATTCCTCACGTAACTACAGATGTGCTTTGGATGGAGATCTTTGTGGCCCAACGATTACAGCAGTTGCGCAAGCCAGACTGAAGACTCTCCAGGCAAGAGCTAAGGGAAGTTTCTTGGCCACTTGGAACATCTCTTTGCAAATCTGACTTTCACATGAGCATGTTCCTGACACAGATATTCCCTCCAGAAGAATGCTGAAGTGGGGTTCGATGTCCTATGGGAATGTCCTTAAGTAGGAAACTAAAAGAGTTCTGTCTCTGGAAACATTCAGGGATCAATGGTAAGAGTCCACACTTTTTGGGACCCTTGGCTAAGGCAACATGTAGGATGCTGCTTGCCCTTCCTGTGGTGATGAATGCAGATCTTCAGAAAGGAAACAGCAACTAATGATCAGGGATTGCCCAGGGTTGACAGCCAACATGAAGGCTCCTTGGCAAACTTAGGAGGAGGTGCAACTTCTTGCAGTTAAGCTTTCATGAGAATCTTAGATTTTTAAGAAATGGCAGAAAAACATCTGTCAGGAAAGATGTAAGTTAATCCTATCTTGAGGCGGAGGCAAATTTTTCCTTGTTCCCCTTCATTTTTTCTTCAGCTTAGAAAGCTTTTAATAAATTCATTTCTCCTCAATGTTAGCATATCTAGTTCTTCTTTCAACTTTTCATGGTCAGACACAATGTTCCAGGCCTTAGTTGCTACCACAATCCCTGTTATAGCAGAATATGAATTATATGATTAAGAAAAATATTCAGAAAATAGAAATATTTGGCCAACTCTGTTGAGCTTTAATTAAAATTAATATTATACCTTATTGGAGCCGAAATTCTGAAGCATCGCATGTAACTGAATATATTTAACCAATTAACTAAGTCAAACAAGGCTGTCTAAACTTAATCACAGACCTCTCCATTCCCCTATTACGTCAAGTGCTGCTAATGCTGTTATACTTTGACAAGTGGCCCCTGGTAAATGAGCAAATCAATAATGCATTTGAGCCAGACAAGAGGGGGAGAGGGACTGAACACATTTGCATTTCTGCAGTGCTTTTTGTTGAGGATCTCAAAGCACTGTGTGAACTTCCTATTTGTTAAACTTCCAGCAGTATGGGGAGGCAGAACCAGGTGGTTGAATTAGTCACATTTATGAATGGCCCACACGAGGTGGAGAGACAAAGGTCTAGATCCAGACAGGGCTTTGGATGCCATGCTAGACCCTTGGCTTGTGGCAGACCTCAACCTGCCCATGCTCCCCACACGACAGGGTTCTCAGTTCCCACCTTACTGGGGACTCCCATGGGACACCGAACTCCATCTACTTTCATTCAGTTTGTGGTTTCCAATATGAGGTACTGAAGTCTATCTCCAGGATTGCATGGGCCAAACTTTGGCTACTTTAAGACTCAGCTATACAATCATTCTGCTACAGCCTGCACCTCTTTGGGATTCATAGTCCTCTTGTACTTGTGACTCTCTCCTGAACTCCCTCCATCTTCTGTGCTGCACAGTGTTTTATGGTCCATTCAGGCTGACATGAAGATGCAACACAGCTTGCTTGGCCATCCCTATTACCCTGGAGGACAACAGTGCCTTCCAAAATTTTGGAACTAGTGAAGTTTTAAACGCTCTGAAAGAACCAATATTGACTATTCATTTGCGACCTTTTTGCAATAACAGTTAATCTCATTGCTGGGAACCTGCTCTTGATATTCATCCTGAATTTTCCTATTATTAGAACAGAAGTCTAGGGACATATTTGTAATGTCCCATGTACAATAAGTAGAATAACTATTTATATAGTCACAACACTTGACTGTTTAGCCTGAAATTTGAAAGACCTTTCCAAACACTAAAGCAATAACCTAGGTGTGGAGAGCAAACATTTTTAGACCCACTGTACAGGAGGAAATCGAGGCCATGAGAAATCCATGCATGATTTTACTGATATGACATATTGGCTCTGTGAGCAGAGAGTTTGTGTGATTCATTCCTCAAGCCCTAGACCATTTTCCTCTGTTTTTTTAAAACCAATGTTATACTTGTATGTTTTTTGTTCTTTCTCCTCATGGGAGAAATACATCTACAAAACGGTTTTCCAATAATGGGTCATTTATTTGTATCACAGTGTGATTAATGGATCTTTACATCCCCAGAGGGGATCAGGCTAGTGACACTGATGCCACACCACCTCTTCTGAAATCAGGAGCTCAGTTCCAGTTTTGGCAGCTCTGGGACGAACTGGAGCAGCTTCCTTGACTCCAGTGGAGCTGCGTGGGATTGCTCCCAGTCTGGAGTCTATGGTGGTTGATGTCTGTCCAGAAGGGTTCAAGCCCCATCATGTGGCAACAGGAGTATAAAGAGCAGCAATTGCACTCTAAGTGAACAGGTACTTAGAGGAATGAAAGGCAAAGATAACTCATCCCCCAAAAAGCAGCAATGTCAAAGGAAGGAAGTTTCAATAATGGTAGATAAAACTGTTACACATGAAAGGAAACTTCTGACTACACTGATGCTGTGAAGTTGTGTCTAGAGGCTTGCAGATGTGGGAAGAGGGTAGAAATTAATACTAAGAAAAGATGGATGAGGGAATTTCTTTTATTAAGGAAAGAAAGAGGCCCTGAATGGAGGCAGAAATGGTTGTGAAGGCCAACACTCCACAAGTTCCCAAATTTTCAGCGTGGGGAGTTGGAGCAACTTTGTCACATTGCCGAAAATCCTAAGAGTCCCTTGGGCAACACCTTTTGTGCTCTGCCTCTGCAGGAAGATGGCTTTACAGGGTAATGATGTTATTTCAGCACAAAACTCTTTCATTCCTGCAGCAAATTAAAAGAGGAAAAAGAAAGAGAAGGGGGGTAGGTGAGGGGGAAGAAACCAATGTTATTTACTCCTCTGCAGCTGACATTAAAGGCTCCTTTAAGGGCCAGTGGGTTATTAACTTCCTGTCACCTGCCACAATGATATGCTGTGACATATTGTCACCGCATTCCAGCGAAGCCTTAAACATTAATTGGGAAGTAAGATGAGTGAAGCGGCTTTAATGAGATACCTTGTTGTAACTTCTAACTTTACACATTATTTACAGTGATTCCACTAATGGTTCCATCCATCAGAGACAGGGAGAGGGGCTGGGGAGGAGAGCAGGGGAAGGAAGGGGTGAAAAGAAAGAGATAGACATTGGAAGCTGAGTGAGAAATGTAGGGAGTAGGGTGGGAAGAAGCTACAAGGTGTGGGACAGAGAGAGAGAAGTACCATCCCCTCTGGTGTTCTGTCCCCCCCTCTGGCTTTACTTGCCTTCAGTCATGTTTCATCTACAGCCATTTTCGCAGGAAGAAGATGGGGAGGGGCGTTATTCCCTAACACAATCCCACCGAACAGCCTGGGTTGAGCCGTCAGCATTGCTATCTGAACTCATTACAAGCAGCAAAGCCATATGTCACAGCCTCCTGACTGCCCCAGGCCAGGCACATTCATCTCATCACGCTGGGATCTCAGGTGAGCTTGGACCACTGGGACATCCCACCTCCTTCTCTCAGCAGGGAAGAGGCACAAGGATCTGGGCTGGATGCGCAAGGGTGATGGATGATTCCTTGTTTTTCTCAGATGAGGCTGTTCAATGCTAAAACGTTGCTAGCACTTGCAAGCAGGATATTGCGTAGCCAACTTCAAGTGATCGTCTGCCTTATGGTTGCTTTACCATGCCTGTGTTACTCCTCCCTTCCCTCCTAACTCCTTCTCTCTGCTTCCTTATTCCCTAAGTTGCCAGCTGAAATTGCACCAAATTCACCTTAGATTTCCAGGGTGGGCAGGAAACCACCCTGGGTGGGTGGGCTGGTGGAAGCGCATTCACGAGGTGGTTGTTAAATGCTAATGGGATATGCTGATCTCAGGAAGCTGAGTCAGCAAAGAAAGTTCTGTGAAGGTACTGCAAGGATCAGTGGAGTGAGGAGTTTGTTTAAATCTTTGCTTGAAAACTTAAGAGCCAGACTGTCACCATGACCTTACTGAAGCCACCTCAGATGGGACAGTGTGGCTATTAAATCTGGTAAATATACTGTCCAACTTAAACCTACAGACAGCAGGTAAAACCACCAAGAAGCCAAAGATTGTGGCAGGTGCAGATTTAGAAGGCAAGATGTGGGGAGGCTGCACTCTCCAAGCCAGTGTTGCCTGGTTTAACTTCCTAACTTGCAGTTGTGTGATAGCACAGAAAGTCCATGGCAGCACAGCCCTTCCATCAGCAGCACAGCTCTGCCATCCTCTATAAAGCTAGCACCAGCACTAAGACTAAGAGGGGACCAGTGCCCGCTGCCTTAGGTGCCCTTCAATTACAGCCCTAAGCCAGCGACAGGAAAGGTGCTGGACTGGCATCCTCAGAGCCTGAAATCCTCCGAACAGGGGTGTGAGGCCAAGCTAGATCCTATGGATGTGATGTTTGTCCTCCATTCAGCACTGGGATTGAAGCTGAGCAGGTAGCAGATGAACCCAGTTTCCATGTTCCCTTTATTCCCTAAGAGAGTCAGATGCGCTTGTGAGCGGGATGGGTCAATACTGAAAGGAGGAAGATTTGGCTCTGTTTGAATTAGAAGGAGCAGAATGAGAAATCGTGGAGTTGGAGGAAGACCACGATTATAATAATACAGTCTGGCAGGAAAATGCCCAGAGCACCAGGCATTTCGTTCCTAGCTAGAAGGCACTTGCCTTGGATTACAGACTACATGGTTTCAGGACGCTCCTTGCGCCAGCAGGTTTATGCTCCCTGTTCTGTTTTCCATTAAATCATTTCTATCCTTGTTAACAGCAAAGCCCCACAGAAGCACATGCAATCACAGCTAATGGATTCCAGTTTTATTCCTAGATTTAAAGTACGCTTCTTTTTGCAATACTGGGCTGGATGGCTGCTGAAATGTAGCAGAGACAATTAATCGCAAGTACGGGTGTATAAAAAGCACCTGGGGATAGATCAGCTGGGGGAAACACACGGAGTTTAACAGCACGTGTGCTTGCCAATGGTCCCCTTTCCCATGAAAAGTTGAAATTCTGAACTCCACTCCCAGCTACCTGTCAAGGTTGGCGTGCCTTTAATTATAATGTCTGTGTGTTTCTTTAGGCACCATTTAATTCTCTCTGACAGCCACCCATTTAAAAATAAAGGCAAACACTCAGAATTTAGTGGCAGATTGGAACCAGGCAAGGGATGTGCTAATTGCCAGATGTTGTTCGCTTGACTCTGATCCATTACCAAAATTAAAAAAGAAAGAAATGGAAGTAAGAAAAAGAAAGAAACCTGCCCCGCCTCCTCTCCACAAAGCTGTCTGTAGGTTTGACTCACTGCTGTTAGCAAACTTCATTGAACAGAGCACACTGGGGTGTTTCTGCATTAACAGCCTCACGGGCCGAGTCACTTTATGCACTGGACTGTGGAGCATGTCTCTTGGGGTCCGGTGTTCAGCAGCTTCCAGGGCTAGCAAGGAAATATTTCCCCACAGTGCAGCCATCTGTAGCCTCTCTCTGACATTTCCAGTAGCTAATCTGCTTTATCAGAGATGAAAAATTTCCATAGCTGGTGGCTCAGGAGAACAGGAGGAGAAGTCAGAAAGTCAGTCTGGATTTAAAGTAACTCTTCACTTGGATGGTTGCTAACACCTAGTCCCGGCATCTCTTGCGCTATTTAGTCTGGGAAAGAGGACTGCAAAGTGCCAAGAGAAAGGAAACAAGGTCAAGGATGAAGACAGACAGCTTAGATTTGTTCCTAAGGCAAAAAAAAAAAAAAAAAAAAAATCTGAGCTGGATTTGGACTTAGCCCAGTAGGTTCCCCAATGCATTTTGCCTCTGTGAATCCTAAGGGGAGTTTCATTTATTCACCATTGATTCCTGGGGGGAGAGACAGGTGCCAAAAAATGACATTTAAAGCCAGTTAAGACATAGGGATCTATCAGAGAGATCCACAGAGAGCTTATAGGGCACAGGAGCAAAGAGAAACCTAGCCCTTCTGGAGCAGTTTGTCTCCTTCCAGGAGCTTACGGCGTGAGGTGTCATCCATGGAGGGCAGGAATTTGGTGGCCAGCAAGCAGTAAGATCATCATTCATTCCTGCCAGCTCCTGGAGGAGCCACTCATGGTGGGATGTCAGTCTCCCACGGCTGCAGGGTGATGAGCCGGAGGACATCTGCTTGTAACAGGAATTGCTGTGGAAATCTGGGCTGCACAATACTGGGTACACATGGACAATCTCATTTGGGACTTCAGCGTTTTTATGGCTGTCAGGCCACATCACTCTCTTTGGAGTGCTTTTTGCCCAGCCAGGCCAGAGGGACAGCTCAGGGAGCAAGGCTGGGTACAAACACCCAGCAGCATCTTGTGGCTCCTTCTCGAGACAGAGGCATAGAGGGCTTCAATTTTGTTTTAAGATAAAAGGGCTTCTCTTTCAACTGTTGGGTGAATCAAATCATTAAATAAAACCTAAAAAAAATGCCCGTGACTCTTGTTCCTTACAAACTGTTTGGGGTTAGCCATCAGTCCAGGTATTTATTGTAAGCAGAGGTCAGCTGTGAAATGCTCCACGTTGCAGTGCTCCAATATCCACTTTCAAAACAAAATCAAAGAAAGAAATGACTGAAAATTGCATTGCACATGGCATTTCAGCTTGTTACCCCCCCGGAAAGGTGGCTGACACCCCGTGCAGTCCAGATGGCATGCTCTTGGACTGATCTGTACGTTTCTTTTTTTCCCTGGTGTATCAGATTTTCCACTGAGCCTTTTTTTTCCACTGGTTCATAAAGCTCCTGTCAGCAAGCCAGGCTTAACGCAGAAGTGAACCAGAAAGTGGCTGGATCTCCAGATGAAAAAGTCCCTACAGGATAGGATGTGGCCTGGTACAGGAGAGGGCGTATTACTTCATTTTGAGCCACCTTCCTCGCCTCCAAGTCAAGGTTTTCCTGACACATTCAAAGAATTACATATGCACCTAAAATATGTAATTAGGTTCATGGCTCACATATAGTCAGTGAGCCTAAAAGAACCAGAGCATCCATAAATATTGGAGGTTTTCTTGAATTACTCATTCCTTTAAAAGTAAAAAGTAGGACAGATGAGCTGTGAAGGAGGGTAACAAGGCAAAATTAGTCTTCTGTCTTTTGTGGCTGCTCTAATCCACGTGAAAAAGGTTCTGAACAGTGTTGTTTTGGGTCCTCCTCCCTTGGTGGGGTAAATGCTGGGAATTCATTAAACAGACAACCTGGCTGTGCCTAAATCCTTCATCTGTCACAGGGATTTGTTTTAGAAAGCTCTGCTCTTGCATGAGATATATTTGGATTTGGAGCACAAAGAGTATCTTCGTTTAATAGCTCTCCATTCTTATCATGTTGGCCTTCCTTGGGGCTGTCCTTTTAGTTCTCTGGGAGTTTATTCTCAAAACAGGCTCATCTATCCCTTTGTCAGATATTCTTTTAAAATGGCCCCTGTGCAATAGATTGACTCAGTTCGGGAAAATTCCTTCCTTTAACTGGTCCATATGGACAAGCAAAATCCACTATTAACTGTATAGCAATAATGTTTTACAAGGACATTTCTGGCTTTCTACCCACTACAGACTCAGTTTAATTTTGACAATATTTTTAACCAGGCTATAGGGTGTCTTGTCCATACCGTTCTAAAGAGGTCAGCTACCTTGTACTTGCCCCCGTTTGCAGCCCTCCCATGGTTTTGATCTCCAAACATGATGCCTGGACCATCTGGAAGAGGAGGCCTCCATGGTGGGCACTCCCCTGACGACAAGAAATCACGCTGCCAGGCTGCAGCTAGCCGAAAGCATCTTTTCTTCACGGTTTTCTTGAATACGTGGGCTATCTACATGGGTCAGCTCATTGCCGTGGCACTACTCTGCTTTGGGATCCACCAAATCAAGCACGTTCAGTTGGAGGAGTCCAACCACATGGACCCAAAGGGAAACTGCAAAGCTGTGTTGCAAACACTTGAAATACCGACTGCTTGCAGAGGCAGCGCTCAGGTATGAGACAGGTGATAGACTGCTGCTTGCCTAGTGCAGAGGCGACCCCGACAGGCTTGGGTTTTTAGCACCTGTGCATCAGTAGCAAATCTCACCACCATCTTTCTCTGCACATACGATACTACTTGCTGCGCTTTGCACCAAAAGTTGAGAGTTATCCTAAGGGCTTTGAGACGTGCGTCATTTTGCAAGCAGGCTGCAGTTGTCTCCCTGCATGAGCTCTAGATGAAATGCAGGGTGAGTGGAGGGGAGAGAGGGAACTATATTATCTTTTCTCCCTAATAAGGAGCGATACAGAAAGACAATACAGTATACAGTTCACTTAACTAATTTTCTAACTAGCAGTCATTGCAATGTTCTCTCTAGGATTAGAAGGGACAAGGGAAGAGGCAGAATAATAAATCCAGGCTGGCTTTCTGCAAGCTACAACCATATCATTATAGGAAGGAGTTTAAGGACATCCACTCTGGGGAGAAAAAATTAAAAACAGAGGCCATTTTAGCTCACCCTTGGCAGCACAATTAATTAAAATTAAATTCAAGAGGAAATAAGTTTCAGATGCCATCTGAATGAAATCCCCCATCTAAACAGTGTTCTCTACAGATCTGGGGCTATCTGTGCTGGTGAGTTGATTTGAATGGGAAGATGCATCATCTTGGGATGTAGTATATCCATTTCCCACCGGTCGCTGCTGTCTGGCATGTCAGTCCACATCAGTGAACACTGTTCTCTTATCTCAAGAGAGAGGGGTTCTGAGGAAACGTGCCACGCAGCGGGAGCTGAAGAGCAGGGTGAAGGCTGGCATGGTTGCACCCAACATAGCTCTTGGGACAACCTCCAGCTTTGGCCAGTTCTGCTCCTTGCTAAGCTAAGCAAAAGGTGTATGCCAGGCCTGGTTTAGCGAGTGAATGTCACAGCGCCGTCACATCCCTGTGTGACATTGCACCAGGAAGCTACACATGCACGCAACGTGCTGAATCAGGCAGTGTGCTGATTCAGTGTGCTCCAGCATGGAGAGGGCATCTGCCTGCTGCAAACCTGCTGTCAGCCTCCTCCGCTTGATCCCCACTGTTCTCACCCCCACACCTCCTCCTGCCTTCTCCCCCAGAGCAGAGCCTGCCCTGATGTAAAGGCAGCAGCTTAATCCTCTCACGTTGCTGCTGGGCAATTTCCTCCCCAAAGTGGCATGAGAGCCCTGATGTAAAGTCATCCGCCATTCAAAACAAAGCAGAAATATCAGCTGAGTGTAGTGTTGGGTTTTTTTGGGGGTGGGGACAGGACACTTTTAATTCCTTTCTGTACTTTTCATTCAGAGAAGACTCCCAAAGGATCAGAGGAGAGCCCAGATGATCCAGGCTGCATCGCATACTTATTAAATTAGATGGCATCAGCTTCCCCCAGGCCACAACCTCCAAGGACAGGGAATTACATGAGTTATCCATCTCTCCCTTCCTGTTATAATCAATGGCAAAAAACTGAAATGCCGATAGGGAAGAGTGTTATGCCCTTGGAGGGAGATCCCCATCCCAGAGCACTTGGTCCCATTTGGTTGCTTATTACAACTCGGGCTTTTACCTTTCCTGGTCCCAGTCCTACAGATGTGCGACGTCATCTCTCAGAATAAAATCCTGAGGGAGTAAATCTCTCAGAGGCTTGTCTCCCAGAAATCAGTATTGCTCTCCTGTCCGTACCAAGCCTGCTTTCCCCCTGCTTCAGTTTGCAGGCAACTGGGGAGAGCTCTGCGGGATTACCGTGTTTTTAGCCACCAGAGCAGAGATTTGCCAGTTGCACATCTCCCACCACCAGTTTACTGTGTAATTGCATAATTATTTAGCGATGTCAAAAGTGCATCTAGATTAGAGGAGACGAAGCTGTGAGTGTTTTTGAAGAGATGCTTGGGAAAGGCTTGCCATGATACAGATACACCTGCAGGCATGGAGAAGAGGAGACGGAGAAGCTTTTCTTTCAGACAGGGTCTCCAGAGGCTCTTTAGCCAAGAAAGTGCAGTGGCATTATTAAAAATGGTAATTGTGTCATGAAAAATGAAATGGCAGGTGGCAGGCAGAGTTTAGGATGGAACAGGGGAGACATGGATTGTTTTACTGCAGCTTATGGATATTACAACAAAGCATTCAGAGATCGATCCAAGAGCAGTTAGCTGGCATCTTCTCACTGACTTCAGGGAAAGCTGGACCAGGCCTTAAAAAATCAGGAGGGTGCTGAGTTCACCCCACTGGCTCTACTCCTGATTTACACTAATATGCAGGAGATCAGTCTGAGATCTCTTGCCTGAAAGTGCCTAGACATGCCTATCTGTATGGTCCTCCAGGAAAGAGAAGACAAACCCTTGCATTAATACTCCTCTGTCTGTATTTGAGTGGAGCAGAAATATCTCTGGATCTTCAGCTTTGCATGATGCCTTATGATACATCCTTCTGAAAAGAGCTGCCACCCGTGCCCAAACCGGCCCTGAGGCATGGCTGACACCTCCTTGTACCTCCCTCCATCTCCCTGCTCCGCCAAGGTGCTCCCACCCTGATGGACGAACCGCTCCACCGCCGGTGCCTTCCTCCTTCCCTGCGAGCACCCAGGGCTTGGTTTTATTCCTGGCGTGAGATAGGCTGGGAGGCAGGGCTGTCACGGTGAGAGCTGGAGAGGCTAAACTGCTTTTAAAAGCCACTTAATAAAGCTAAGCAGAAAATCTAAAATGAGTTAAAGGAAACTAATGTGAATCTCAATTTTTAAAATTCATAACATTTATCAGTGTCTACGCAAGGCAGCGTAACAGGAGTAAACATCGACTCCCATTGACTCTGCTGGCTCCCCGCCTGCGCTGCTGACAGCAGAATCAGTCCCTCCCTCTGTCGCCAGTGCTACTGTCTCAGGGCATGTTGGATGGATGTATCAGCTACCTCAGCCAGGATCTTTTCTCTTGTAAGGGGCAAAGATCCTCTACAGTCTAAATGGGCAGGACAGAGGCACGTCCTGGTGCTCTGGGAAAGAGCGTTTGCTGGAGCTCTTTTACATGCTGTTCATCTCTGACATTCCCTGCAAGTCGCACAACTCCTGAAGCTGCCAGGAGGGGAGGGATAATCACCTCTGTGCTCCAGTCCTTCCTCTAAAGCAAAATGTTTCTAAAATTGGCAGCGTAGAGGTGCCAATTGCATTTGTGTTGTGAAATGCTGGTGAGGGTCAGAGAAATTGCTCTGGAAATGGTACCTTGTTATTGCACATGCTTGGTTTGTAGGCAAATTCCTCCCTGAGTCATATCTGCTGGGCTGGCTGGCAAAAATAAACCAGCCCTGAGCAGTCAGTGTGCCGGTGCCTACCGAGAGACTATGCTTGGAGGGCTGCCTTGTCCATCAGCCCTGGGCGCCCAGCTGGGACCCCCAGGGCTTCTGCACGCCCGTGAAGGCACAGACCTTTCACATCTGCGCTGCTGAACTGGGAGAGCCCTATGGCTGCTCCCAAGAGCTTTGCAGCTGTAGGCACGGTGTCCAGCACAGGGTGCCTGGTGACTTCATGTACCACCAAGCATGACTCTATGAGTGGTGCAAGGCCACCCCGTGGGGGAAAGGCAGGGTGGTGTTCGGGGCTGGCTGCGTAGGGTGAGGTAACCTGCGAACCACCAGGGTTGGACCGGAGAAGGGAAGTCTTAGAGGGAGGGGTTGCTCTTCAGCTGCTGCAATGTGGGGTAGCTCTCCGGACTGCAGTAAGCCACAATGCTTTCCACCAGCAGAGGACTAGGGTGGGTTGAGAGATGACCTAGCACAGGGGTGGAGGGGCTGGACAGTAGATCCCCTTCCAGCCTGCTGGCTTATTCCTGGGGGTGTAAAAAATTATGACCCTCTCAGCCTTGGAGAATGACCCTTGTGACTTGCCTCTGATCAGCCCCCTAAAAACACTCAGCTGAATTCTTGTTTTCTGAGCCCTTTTCTGCTGTAACATCCATCAGACCACTGCCTTTTTATTCCTTCCTTCTCTTACAAAGTCTTCGCTCCAATTCACTCCTCCAGATGAGACCAAAAGCTGCTAGCATTTATCACTGTCACCAAAGTATCCCTTTCTTCTGTTTGCTGACACTTCACCCACCGATCCCAATTACTGGCTGTCTTTTCTTCCATTCATACAAATTCCCCATGCAACTTTGGATCATCAATTTTCAGCAAATGGGCTGTTGGCGAGTGCCGGGCCCTGCCTCATTCCCCTGGCTGACTGGTTGCCTCTGACACACGGTGTCCCTACTGCTCCCAGGCCAGATGAATGAAACTTTGTCAAGAGATCAGTGAATGAAGAAGAGTGAACTCATTTACCTTCCCAGATTCCTCCTGAATTCAAAGGAATTCAGCGTTTGGTGAATAGCATCAGATGGGGCATCATGTGAGTCCCAGATCCAGCACACGGTTAAGCACTGGCATTTATGTATAGACCACACCTAATGAAGCCCAGATTGCCAAAGGAAACAGGAACAGCCCTGGGAACCCTGAGGAGGGTTGCAGGATGCACATTAAGTGACCAGGCCCATAGATCTCATCAGCAGGTCAAAGAGGGACTTCAGTGCAATCCTTCCTGTGCTTAAAGTCAAGCATTTATTTAACCACTTGGAGACCAGGGTAGTCCTTTCCCTCATCAGCCTGTCGTTGCCTGGTTTTTCTGATGCTGGGAGCATTGTGGAGGTGGTCGCAGATAAACACTGCTCCATCTGCACGTTTGCGGTGTGCTGCTGCCTCCTGCCTGAGCACGGGCTGTGCTGTGGTGTTTCCCCGTAAGTGCTAAAATCAAATTAATACCTTTTCCACAGCCCTTTGCACCTTTCAGCGCATCCATGTGTCACTTCTCTGCACCCCTGGCTTATGGGATTGATCAAAGGTGAGGAGGGAGAAATTTGGTTTGTATCCCCTTGTTAAAACCCTGAAAGCAGGCACATTAGGATGCTACTAATAACCCTTCAGTTTCTTAGCATATGATAACTGCCTCCTAAAATATTAATCAAATCATGTCATGTGATCCTAAAAATAGGCTTTCCGATTCCACTTTCTGACTCTCCTTAAGGTTGCTTGGGTGGTTTGTAGCTGTTGTGGTTTAACCTTTTCTGGCATTTCACTGATTGTAGCAACTGCTTTTCCAGAGAACTGCAAAACCTGATGCCCTTTCCCAGTGTGTACATACACATATATATATACCTACACACGCCACTCAGCTTTCCCATTGTTTTGGTACAAGCATCTCTCCACCAGTGTCCAAATACGTTAATCCACCCAAGGAGATCAGAGGAATTTATTCTAAAATACAGTGCTGCATAATCCCAACCTCTTTTTAGCTCTTCTACCACCTCATCTGTCCCAGCCCCCTCCCAGGACAAGACAGAAGATACACACATGCCAGAAGATTTTGGGGAAGCTGGTTGGCACACGTGCCCCTCGCAGTTCTAGGAGCACCCTGACTTCATTGCTTCCTTTCTGTTGCTGCAATGCTAATGGATGAAGTTCTATAAATATTTGATTGACCTGTCACTGCCATGCTGCTCTCATTTATCACTTGCTCAAGTCAGTTCCAAATTACTTTGGAATATTTTGTGCTGTCTTTACAGAGTGTTCAATTCTTCCCCTGCCGACCCCACTGCCCCCTTCTCCATGCTGCTTTTGACGCAGCGCAGCCTGCGATGGAGCAGCTCCTGAAAATGGTCCCTCCTGGGCCAGGCAAGAAAACAGAGCCGAATGCTTGGGACAGCGGGACAGACAAGGTGGATTCTAGAGATGCAAAAATAACCCTGACAGGGCAGGGTGATGTACGAAGGGTGAACCCACCCAAGCCTCGGTATGAGGGAGTACATACTGCAGTGTATGAGATCAACAGCCCCTTTCTGCAATTTCCATAGTGCTGAGTCCCAAAAGAGGATTACAGATTTACAAGAAATTCAGGTAATTTGCTCGTCATGTTACCCGTAGGAAGTGAGTAATTCTCCCACACTCACCGCTCTAATCAGAGTCTGAGTATTTTACTAGCGAGAGCTCTGGAATAAATTAGGAGATATAGTCCATACAATCAAATTCTATTCTGTTCATTTTCACTCCTGTCTTCTCTAAATTTTTACATTTGGGATGAAATCAGCAAATTTTAGGGCTTGCCGAGATTGAAATGACTGTGTTTCATGATGCAGCCCCTGAGCACGCAGAGACCAGCGCTGCTTTGCTCACAGTAACGAGTCCCCCCGGGGTGCTTGTAGCCCCATCTGCCCGGGGCTGCCACAAAGGCCCTTTGCCCCGTGCTAAGTTTACTGACGCTGCTCTGATCCCCCGCGCAAACCACCACCACATCTGCTCCAGCGCTTTCACGGCCAGTCCAGCCCCATGGTCTTCCCTGTTGATGCCCCGTAGCCTTTTACTACAGATCCACCCTGCCAAATCCCAGGGCTGAACCAGCTCTGGAAGCTAGCGGGGACTGGTGGTGTAGGTGGGGTATAAATCCCACGGGCTGAGTTGCCTCTGCACAAATAAATCCTTCTCTCAAGTCCTCGAAAAACAAAAACCTGACACACTGAACTACTTCTATTATTAGAAGTACCCCTCTCATTAGCTCTCCCCCTCTGCCTCCTCCCTTCCTCATGTCAGCAATACACCGATCCATCCTGCTTATACCAGCTCTTACCTATACTCCAATTACTTTTTCATCTCCCCCACCGGCTGTTTTCAATACTATTATCTGCTGCATTTGCTGGATCTGGCTTTCAAGCATTTGACTGATGCCTGATTCCTGTAACCAGAACATGTCTGTTGATTGGACTGTCAATGGATTTCTTGGCAGAAAGGGCATTGGGCCTTGCAAATGTGAAACTGTATTTCAATCTCATTTAGGAGGAAAGAGAAAGGAGAAAGAAAAATATCCTAAAGCCACATTTTTCCTTGCTCTCTTTGAACAAGTGCTTTAAGTAAACAAGCATTTTACCTTTTTTTAATAAGGTCATTTGTGACATCACTTTCTTATCAGAAAAAGGAACATTTCGTGCTGTGTATTTTCAGCACTGGAATGCCCATCTTTATTTTGCAGCAAACGGCTTCTTACCAATTCTTCTCTGGGGAGGAAAAAAGCAGGCAGTGGGGAGGGAGATGTACATCCATCCCTGTCTTCTGGCTGCCTGCAGTGACACCTTGCTGTAAGAACAGCACGCAAAGCCGTCTCCTGGCCAGCCCTCCGCATGCCTGCTCGCAGCCAGAGTCTCTCTGGAAGAATGCACCTTTGACTTTCCTAAATAACAATGCAATTACCTTCAAAAGCTGGCAGCCAAAGTACGTGCTGAGAAATGGCTACCATTAAGAAGAAATTATCCGCTCTCAGGGAATAGCAAATTTGTTAACTTGTGAAGGAGGAGAAAGATCCCAGCTTCAGACCGTGTGGGTGTGAGGATGGTTGTGGGAGAACGGCTGCTTCCAGCCAGCTCCGGCCCAAGGCTGGGGAAATCTCCTGAGGTTTGAAGGATGAGCCCTGGGTGAGTTGGATTCAGTGCGTTTTTCTCCGTGCTGTACAGGTGCAAAGAACCAGGTACACACCGTGCAATTATCCTCCGTACACAGAGCAGGGGTTCCACAGATTTGTGCCATACGTGGAAGCCACTAATGAGCAATTAAAAAAACAGTCCCACTACTGGAGATCTGAGCTCAAAGACACCTAACCTTGTCACCTGCCTGTGGCCAAAGGAGGGTGCCATAATTGCTGGTATCACCTGAACTTCCAAAAGCCCTGAGGTCAGGAGCTGTGTTTGCAAAACAAAGTATAAAACAGGGGGAAGATGATTTTTGAGACAGGAAAGACTGAGGCATAAATAAATTACTTGAGGTTGGCTTCCATTGGTCTGTACCTTTAGGGCTGGACAGGTGAGTTCTAACACACTAAATATATTTTTCCCACTGGCTTATGAAGGGCTCTTCAATACATAAAGCCAAGATAACTGTGATCTACACAGAAAGATCCAGATCCTGTTTAACATCAGAGGCAACCTTTGATATTGCATGAAGCTACAGAGTACTGCGTGACATTTTCATGTCTAAATGCAACCCCAAGAAGCCCACCGGTGAGTTAGGCAGGAACATAGCTGAAATCACTGGTGCTGACAGGTCAATGTCTGAAAATATTAGAGTGTTCAAACTCGAAGGTTTGCTTGAGACCTTTCTGGAAGACAAAAACAACCCTTGATGACTTGGAAATAGATCTGGTGGGCTTACACTGCTAAATATGTAACAGCAGAATCAGGAAACTTTGAAGATGACAAGATTTTCTAGGTCACGTTGTCTTTTTTTCCCCCTTGGCCAATACAGAGCGTTTTGTAGAGTGTAGCCTTGAGACCTCCTTCCAAACCAGCCCTAAATGTTACAAGCAATACAGTCTGACAACTGCTTAGCAGATACACACAGGCATTGGCTTTGTAGGTGCTGAAGCTGCTAGAGTATAGCTGTTAATCTAACCAAGTATGTTTTGAATATTTATTACCTTTTTAAGAGGAATGAGCTTGGGAAAAAAAAAGATTCTGGAAGTGGGTTGTACAGAAAAACCCTCCCCGAAGAGGGATGGGTTATCACTTTCCTCCCTCCTAACAGCCCTGACCCATTGCTCTTATCACCCCCCCTGCTCCCCATGCTCTCCTGGTTAGGGTGAGTCAGTCCAAATGTGGAAGGGCGGAAGGACATGGACCTAGTGCCCTTTCAATGCTTCCAGGTAAAAAAAACTGGAAAAAGAGGCAAAACTGCATTTTGCTGCCTAAAAGCCTGAGCAGAGGCAGAGCCTGGCCTGACATGGGAGATGGGGGAAGGAGAGTGCTGCCAATGGAGGACAGAGCATGGTGGTGGGATATCTGGAGAGTCAGGTCCATTTCTTCTTCTTGTGGAGGGAATGAAGCTTCTTTCTTACCTCTCTCCTGATTCTTCCAGCAAAGATATTGCACAATCACAGGCAGCTGCAATAAGGAAAATGTAAACATGTGAGGAAACACAGACTTAGTGTAGCATCTGTCCTCCCCTCTGGGTCAAGCAGTGGTCTCAAAGGATGGGTCATCATGGAGGGAGCTCAGAGAGGGTGGAGCAAGTACATCTGCCAGGAGACAGTCAACTCCTACAGAAGAATGCCGGCCAGGAGACCTGGTCTTTCAGCTCAAAAATCCCATTCTGGGGAAGTGAAGTAGGCTGAGGAGAGGCTTCTTGGCTTCCCCAGTAAGACTTGAAGGCAAGGCATGGCTTCACCAGAAGTGATCTGCAAAAATACGGACTATTTCAGTCCTAGTTCTGGACTCCTGATTTTGCAGATATTTATGTCTGAACCAGAACCTTGTTTCTCACGGCCACTTTCAAAACACTCCAGCTTCAGGCAAACCCACTCTTAGGCTCTCCCACTGAGCCTTGAGGGAAAAGGGATGGGAGAGGAGGCAGTTTTGGATGCTGTAGACTTGCTGCCATGCCCAGGGACTCTGAGCCTCAGTGCTAGGAGCCAGGGGAGCACCAGTGCCTGCTCCAGTGGTGACCATGGGTACCACCTCACTGCACTGCACAGTCCTTCTTCACTGTGCGACGTGCCCACCGCATGGTGCCGGAGTGAAGCACAATTAGGGGAAGGCTGACAGAAAGGAGGGAGAATGAACACCACAGCAGCCTGAAAAGCAGCAGGACCAGCAGGCCAAGAAGAGGTTATTCCCCTGATACATCTCCTCTTCCCCCTCCCCATCACGCCAGCAGCCTCTTTAGCTTCACTCAGAGGTTGTGAGGATTCATTAGTCAATGTTTGTGAAGCACTGTATAGATGGAGAGAGCTATGTAAGTGCTAAGTATTATTATTATTACAGAGAGTCGCTGTTAAGGCAATGGATATGCTCTTAAGTGTCATTTCATATTTAATTAACGTACAATAATTGTCTTCCTAAACCTGCAGGTAAATCTTTATTCCTGACACTTCCTTTAAAGAGACATTGCAGCAGAGCTGCTGCTAATGGGCCTCCTCCCTGCTGGCCTCGCCTGGGGAGGAGTGAGATTAGCTGGGAGCAGGGGAAGGAAAGCCACCGGGGAAAGGAGGGCAGCAAGGACTTTTCATCCTCTCCACCGCACCCCCATGCACACACGCCACAGCCTCATGGTGAACCTGGGTTTCAATCACTGATCTGACCTGCAAGGTTTGCTTTGCCAGCCCAGTGCCAGCCCGGAGGGAGGTGGGTGCTGCCCTTTGGGAGGAGGGCAGAGCTCCTGGGAGCCACCACAGGACCTGGCAAAGGGGGTGAGTCTGCAGCCTTTCCCGAGGGCTTCCCCTGGGGTCAAGCATGGGTTGGCAGCATCGTCCGAGCACTTCCAAGTAACTAAACACAGCTGCAGCTGTGCACCTTGCCGTTATCAGTAGAATTAAAGAAATAAAAAAAGAGGATAGAGAAGCATGAAAGCACAGTCCTGGGAATTTCCCTGCTATTTCTCAGGACGTCTTTGCCAAGAAAAGGTATTCTCAGAGCTAGGCTAGGTATCTTTTACCAACAGAGGGAAGCAAAGAGAAATCATCTGTGGGGCCATGTGTTCCTCTAGCAAACGGGAAAGGGAATCCGCCTCTCCCACTGCCCAGTGATGTTTGCATTTTCAAGAGAGATGGAGGAAGTAGAAAAAGAAGCAGTCCATTATTAGCTCAGAAATAACCCACCTACAGGAGGCACAGGAGGATGCCTGGACCCTTCGAGTTTTTCTTTCTTACCCAAACGCCTCTGTTCTTTAAGAGTTGTTGACAAATCAGTGCCCTCTATGGGTATCTCTTCAAAAAGCCCAAAGGACAGGTATCCTCAGGTTGCTCGCGGGGTGCTCAGGGGGAGCAGCGGATGCTGCAGTGCTTCCACCAAGCCCTGCACATTCGTCTTTGCGGTTCCATTCCCAGTGGCAGGCAGTCATGAACAGATTCCTCTGCAACCTGCATTGCTCTTCCCTTGCTCCCAAGCACAGGCATGCCCTTCCCACCCTCACAATCTTAATTTGATCGTCTGAATGTTCCTTATCAGCGCTAAGTGCTCTGAAGGTCACAGGCGGGAAAGCTTCCACCACCACCAAGGACCAGGCTTTGCTCCAGCTCTGGTCTCATCGTCACCCTCCGCTTCTCTCCCCACAGCCCCCGAGGCAGCAGAAGTGACAGGGTCCCAGGAACTCACTACTTGCCTTCCCCTCCAGCCTCCCCCTTTCTTCGTCTGCTCTCATTTATTTCAATTTGCTATGCTTTCCTCTGTGGCTTCCAGCATTAGCTGGGGAGGGGGAGAGAAGAGGAAGGAGGGGAGGGCGATGCTTTGGTGGTGGAGAGCCAGGGAAACCCCTGTGTTGCATGTCTGGGTGGTGGGCAAAGGTCGGCAGGCAACTGGGGCTGCAAAATGGAGGGGAGACGGCAACTGAACAGCCGCATGGGAGGTGCAAGGGAGGGTGGATGTCAGCCGGCAGCTCATGGTGAGATTTAAAAATGTAAACTCAGATGTAAGGTCAGACTGCGGGTCACAGGAAAATCGGCCAATTTTTTAGGCTCATTTTGTGTGTAACCTCTCGCGGTTCAGAACATAACAGAGGTCAGTGAATTGGCAAAGTGCTGTCAGGACCTCAGGGTGCTCTCATGGCATCTGAGAATACCGCAGCTGACTATTTAATTGTCACTTCAGGGGAACTAGGGCAATCTGTGCTCAGGGAGAGGTGGCACTGAAGCACTGGAAGGTTTGGGGCATGGGCTAGACTGCTGTGTGAAAGGGATATCTGTGAAATTCATCCTCAGTGCAGGCACTACGTTCCTGTGATTCATGGCTAAAGGGGAAGCACCTCTGTAACAGCACTGCTCATTTTCTCTGCACCTCATGGGTTTTGCTTTTCTTCCTGGATTCCCAAATGGTTTCCCTTTCCAGAAATACCCTTCACAAACTTCAGCCATCCTAAGCAGATACAGGATCTGAACTCATCACCTCCTGCTGCCCTTCCCTTGACTATGTTGTCACCCATTGTCATGCAGAAGCTTTTGTACCAGTCATCGAGACAGCCCAGACTGTCCATAAACCTGGTGATTTCCAGAGCACACCAACTCTCTGGTCCTTCACAAATGCAACTTGAGGTACAAACTCTGCTCTTTAGGATCCTGTAGTTCTCAGACATGACTCATGATGTCCATGGCACCCCCTTCCTTAAGGAATCAGACTGATGTGTGATGTAACTACTATCCAAAATGCTATTTCCATGACTCCTTGTCCTGTATATGTCCTCAGCAGATCCTTGGGGACATGGTTTGCAGAGTCTGTCCTTTTTTTTCTCCCAAGAATCCCTTCACAATGGCTATAAGAAACTCCCCAGTTAAACCATCTACTTGTGGATTGGGTTTATTCGTTGTGCTCATTCAGCTGTAGTCTAGAAAGGAGAAGCAGTGAGGATGTACTTGAGGAAGGACAGACTTAAAGAGGACACTTCAAGTTAGCATATAAAATCAAAACCTGAATCCATTAAGAGCCTCAACAAACGGGTGACAAATAATGTATATACTTACTGCTGACATGATCTCCTATCTGACATACTGAATTATAGCATGAATTTTTAATCCATCTTTGGGGCAGAGATTGAACCAACCTCTTTCTCTAGAAATATATCCCATGCATTTTGGATATTGCTGTTAGTTGGTATTATCAATGCTCTCTTTTCCCCAAAAGCTTTCTTTAATAGTCATCACCCTGCATTGCAGGGTGTCCAATAGAAAATTGGAACAATGATAAAGAATAAGAGAAGAAAGAAACAAAAGAGAAAACTCCATGCTCACATCACAACAAATCTTAAAAACAGATGAAAGGTAATTTCACCAGCAGTTCCAAAGGTGGATACAAAAATATAATTAAGGTGCCTGTATTTCAACACATTGTCCAGAAAGTGTATTGGCATCCAAAAATACTCAGAACAATCTAGCATTTTCAGGATGTAAGTGTGTTTCTACCTGTTAAAGGGAAAGGCAAGAGAGAGAATCCAGTTGCTATGGAAATCAGGCCATCTCCATGGGAATTCAGAAAGTAGAGTATCCTCTTGGCCAGTAAATCAGACAATGAGCAGCCATTTCTTGACCATGGCATTGAACAAATCTGAGCTGCTCACTGGACACATCATTTCCCCACCATTACTGCTCTGTCTCAATGTCAACTAAATTTGTGGAGAAGTGGGTTCTCACTGGAGTTAAGAACTTGTTTGGAGGGGTGTTTCTGTGAAGGTGTCTGTTTTAGCTCCTATTACTGGGATATAGATTTATGTGGGTGGGAAAAACAAAATTCTTGGGTTTGCAGCTCAGTAAATGGTTTTGCTTTCACATTTGTTGCTGTGGAATAAAAAAGGGTCAGGTATGCAGGGAATAAAAGAAATAAAGACCACATTAAAGAAGACCAATAAGAACAGCTGACAGTGTTGTGCAAATCCATGCCTTGTTCAGGACTCCTCTTTTTTGCATTAATAGACGCCTTTGCATTAATAGTCTCTTTGCATTAATAGACTGACTAAAGAATATTCATGATTTAGCTGGGGGATCCCATCCCTTTGCCACAGGCAGGTGTCACTGGCTCTGCTGTTCCTGGGCACAGGTGATTGCTCAGAAGTTGGGGGTCCACATAGGACTCCATGCACAGGTCTCCCTGAAGACTACCAGTTCCCACCTCTGGTTTTGCTCTGGTGTCACCATATGGAGGAGGTCAAGAAGCTCTGAGACAAGGAGTGTCACAGGATGTTTTGCAGCAGAGCTGTTCTGTTTTGTCATTATATTTAACCACTGGTGGGCATTTGGTCTCTAGAGCCCATGAGACTGGATATTGCCCTGCTGAAGTCAAAAGGAAGCTTTGACATGAGTGCCAGTGTGCAGACAATTGGCTGATGGATTTACAGTGCTAAAATCCTTGCTTTGACTGCTATGCAAACACCATATATTATACCTGTAAGTCCTGTATAAGCCAAGAAGATTAAAAAACACCTCACAGAAAAGAGCCCTGATCAGATATGCCTTTGTTCAAGGGGATGACTGCATTATGGTACAAATGCATGTATGTCATTCAACACTGGTGAAGTTAATGGGGCTTTATTTGAATATATCTCAGTGGGTAAGTAAGGCTCACAGACAGAAACTTCTATCTGGTATATGTGTGTTGGAGAGCACTGCCTGACATTGATGGAAATCTGTTTGATATAGTTTCATCTTTCACTTCATTTAGATTTTTAGATTTCAAGCTAAGTTGCCCAACTTAATTTGCAATCATTTAAAGTAAGGGTTAAGTGAAGGCCACAGGCTATTCTAATTTAGAGGGAAACCTCTGTAGTACTCGAATGCTTTGACCTGTTCAGTGTTTTCTGATTCCACTGACCAGCTGCACTCTTTATAGCACTGTTAACCTGTGAATGTGTGGAGTGGTCATCTCCCACAGTAATGCAGAAAATTTTAAAAGGTTAAAGTAGTTGAGAATATTCCTGGCAAGAGCAGGTACTGAATCCCTAGGAACAGATTTTGCGTGTGTGTGGCAGGAACTTCTTGCTCTGCAAGGTTTGCATTAGAATTAAATTGAAGAGAATGCAAAACAGGGCTGTACACAGTTGTAACCAGGTCACCCAAGTTCAGACAGCTCTGGCTGCAGGTTATCTCAGCAATCAGCTCAGTAGAGAGAATGGTTTAATACAAATAGGGGTCCATGCTATCTCAGACCTCTAAAAAATAATACTAAGAAAAATTCCAGCAGTAACGCAAAGCTAGTGACTGCTGTCTTTTCCAAACTTTATACGCAGAACACTGGGAAATGTGAGGTTTCAATATAACCAAGTTAACAGCAACGAGCACCAAGCATGTAGTGGATAGGAGGCACTATCTCATCCTCAAAAAGTAAAATCCTTGTGATCCATGCCCCAACTTTTTTATGTTCTAATTTTTTCCCCCGCATTTATGATCTAGTTCCTAGTTCTGCAACTCTCCCTTCTGCCTTTCATGAGAAGAAATGGAAAAACTGTAAAACCAGACCACCATAGTGAGTCAAATCTCTCATCTTCCCAGTATCGTGTCTTCCATGGTGGTGGCTGGTCCCAGATGTTTTCTAATCACAAAGTAGCTCTGACACCCAGCTTTTCAGTTTTTCTTAAAGCAACAAATACCTGGAGGAGGGAAAAATGGGATAGTTTATTCTGAGAAATGAGAGGGTCTTTATTTCATTGTGATACACTCTCAAATATACAGAAAGAGTCAGAAGTCTCAGCTTTTGCCCTAGGACTTCTGACTGCCGCACACTAAGCCTCTGACTCTGAGATCCATGTAAAAGAGCAGTGGGAAATCACTCATTATTAAAAATTTAAGTTGTCTAATACATCGGTCAAGGGCTGACAGAGAGTTTCCAGTCTGCAACTCTGAGAAAAAAAAGAGAAAAGTGAGAGGTAGAGCCCTCCTCCTCCTCCTGAGCATCCCTGCGAAGGGACAGGAGCTTCTCCAGCTTTCTCCAACCCAATGCAGCCAGGAAGAGCACAAAAATGCCATTTGCCTTTCCAGACCATCTTTCAGCATGGCAGGGAAAGGGCTGGTGCTACACATGCTGATAGCGATAGTACATGATATGCCGTCAGCAGTTTGTTGCAATCAGAGCTTCTGCTGAGCATGTATAAAGCCTGCCCCTTTCCTGTTAATTGAATGTAAGCCCTTTGGTACTTTTCTCTCTTTGATCTCACTTCGAATGAGATGTAAGGCTATTAAGGCAGAGGAACTGGGCGAGTACAATGCTAGCAGTAATCTGTGTCAGGATGAAGGGATGTTACGCAAGAGACTAGGAATGAGATGGAACGTGATTTCTTCCCCCCCATTTTCTGATCTAATCCCAAAGTGTGTTTTTTAATATTCACCAGATAGCAACTACAAAGCAGTAAAACTGATGGACATAATGGGAAAAAAATCATGCAACAAACGTATGTAAAAAAGATCGTTTGCACCAAAGCACCCTTGCATCTTTATGGCAAAGACTACCTGCTTACCAGGGATATAAATGACTCTTTGAAGTAACCGCATGTTACTGCGTTCAGCATTACTGCATTACTGCAGGATTTAAATACTATGAAACACAGCGCTACGGAGAATTGCTGATCATATTCAAACCAAAATGAGAAAAAATGCAAAATAAAAAGATTAGAAGATAATTACTTCAATTCATTTTGTACCTGGAGCAATTACTGTTTGGACTGGGGATGACTTGTAGGTGAAATAGTTAGGTCTGCGATAGAAACTGCAGACACAATGTTAATAGTTAAAATGTCAGTGTTAAGCTTCATTAAAAGAAAAACCCCGTTCTCTATCCTGGTTCTGTATTTTCTTCCACGATTACCAAAGCGAGCACTTATATAACATGATACATATTTCAAAGCAAGTTATAAAATTAGCTAGTAAGTGCACGTAACGCCTCTTTGAAGCAGTGGAGGTGAATGTACTGCACCTTTCAGACAGCATTAGGCATATTGTAGCATACCATTTTTCAGATTTAGGTATCTAAAAATATGAAACCAAAGAATCTCATTTTGGGACTTATGAAAATGTTTATTTTAAATCTGAAAGGACACTGAAGCTAGTTATTATTTCATCATTAAAATTCATTGAAATTTTTTTGACATATGTTCCTAAAAACCTGGAAAGATAAAAACTGAAGAAAGGAGAAGAAAACCTGAAACACTTTGGTCTGCTTTTGTCTGATTAAAAATTAAACAAGAAAAAAGTTATGCAGAGCAGTTAAAAACCCCATGCAAATCTTAAAATAACAAAAGGGCATTTTTAGCCATCTCTGAGCAGAGCAGAGGATATGCAGAACAAGAGTGGCAACTCCTGTGTGCTAAAGATCCTCATACTCGATAAAAATCTGACCATGTATTTTAGCACATGCGATCACTGGTCCAGTGGCCCCCTTCTTCTGCTTGCTTGGTGCCTTGGAACTTTCCACTGTCTCCACCTGGTTTGGTCAGAGCAGGCTGCATGGTCTCTGGTCACGTTACAGCTTTTTCCACGTTCAGCAACTGTTGCAGTGACCCAGGTCTCTTGGCGGCACCTCTTAAGCAGGGAAAAGTGTTCCTGCAGCTCCTTTGACAGGAATGGGCTCTGCCACAAGGCAGCAAACCCCGTTCCTCTCTAGCCCCTTTCCTTTTGCAGCTCTTTGGTGCGACGTCTCTCCTTGGCTACCTCTGGAGAGGCTGGGTCCCAGGCCAGCACACCCAAGAGCTCTGTCCTATTACTGCCAAAAGACAATGGCAAAACCTCTTCACCTGAGACAGGACCCCCCACCAAGCTCATGCCATCAATGTGTGTGGTTTCATGAGGCTCTCCTGCCTGCACAGTCATCCTCTCCTTGCTGATATATGGGAAAATCCACCTACACGTGGCATGTCCTGAGCCTCCATTTAGGGGACAGGGCTTCCCAATGGGTGGTTTGATTGTCTGTTTTCAAAATTTAATCACGCATATATTAAAAATAGCATCACGCTGACTCGCTTCCTGTGAAAACAAGTTCCAGTGCTAGGAAACTAAACAGAATTATAAACGTTATCATCTGACTAACCGTGTTTTACCTCTGTTGGTATTCCATTTCAGTCCATATAATTTTTCTGATACAAACCTGGGTCAGTTTTGCATATGCTCAATCTATTTTATATATACATGTGCACTCTATTTGCACACTCAGATGGGAGACATATGCCTCCTCATTTGGGCAGGCCATAGTGTTATTAAAATGGAAATGTGCAGGCTTTGGGATCCAACTGCAACATATGTTTAAAAATGAAAGATAATTCTTTACTTGTAACTACCAGAAGAACTCAGAGCTTTTGACTCCATGTATAATTAGCATAAGACCTTAACAGCTTAATTCACTAGGTAATTACATGGTTATTTTTTGTTCTATAAAAGGTAAAGAGGTAACATTTAATTTACAGGGTGCTGCATAATCCTGTAATTACTCAGTAATTTCCGTGTCGTCACACAATAAAAACAGGGGCCTTTCCACGGCCCAGATATGACATGATGAAAAGTCGAACTGTATTCAGCATTGTCAGGAAAATCAGGGGAATTCTTTGCCTCCTTAAGATATGAAGTTGAGAGAATGAGAAGTTGAGAAAATGAAAGACATGGTCCTTAAGTGCAATGACAGCAGTGTGCAAACAAGAAGCTTCTCTCCTGGGTTGATGTCATCTCTCGCCTTCCAGCTTTTTTTTGGAGAACCAGCATCCCCCTTGTGAACACAGAGAGGCCCTCTGTGCCTCTCTTTTCTTGCTTCATGCCATTGCAGCCGGTATATTAGGGCTAATGCCTAGGAGGAAAGCCTGTGATATGGTTTCGTTTCCACTACTGTCTAATTATTGTTTCTATTGCTAGTTTGGTTGTGAGGATAATTTCTCCGGGTCTCCTTGTAATGGAGCAGTAGTGGTGTACAAGAAAGGTGGTATTTCCTGCTAGAAATGAACCCACAGCTCTTGTTAGGAGCTTTTTGGCTGAGCTGCCCTTCACTCGCTGCTCCGAGCTGCCTGACCTGGAAGCAACTGCATTGCTAAAACGGCAGGGAGGACATTTCTGACCATGCAGTGCCACATGTGTCCTCCTTGCTCCTTCCACACTGCTCTCAGGATCCCCCTTCTTCCCCGGCTCCACCAGCACAGTAGTCAGGGCTTCATTCAGGGTGTCTGGATGATGTTATACTGCCCTTTCCACTTCATCTACAGATTTAATCACTATGTCTTGTCAAACAGGGCTTTGGCAAATATACGTACCCTATTTTACCCAGAAAAGACCAGCTGGAGAGTCCGGTTACATCCGCATCACTCTCCCCTGCAAATTATGATGTGTGCAAAAAGGCCCTTTAAAATGACAGGATCTAGCCCTTGAACAGCACTGGGCACCTGCAGTTTCCATCACCTTCAAAGGCTTTGGGGACACCCCCCATGCGCGCGCTCAGGCCTGCGGTGTGACATTTGCTCTCAGGCAGAGAGGCAGCGTGAGAAAGTTTCTCTCCCCAAAGTCTCATGGGAGGATTCATCCTGGGCTGAGCCCACAGCGAGGAGAGCAGCACACATTTATATAAATAAAAGCAGCACCTGCAGTTACTAACAATAAAATAAAGAGCCTATTAATCTTCATGTTTCAGGGTATCAGCAGCTAGTGCCAGGAAATAATCTCCCCACAGCCTGGGACAGCAATGTGCAATTGCCTAGCTACAGCTGCGAGGATCTCTTCCTTTCCCTGGACTGTTCCTTTTCCTCTCTGGCTGGTGTCATTTTTTCCACACTGTCCTCTAAGTTGCAGTGAGATCCCACTTGCTGAGAGTGGTACGATAGAGCAGTAAACAGGATTTCTAAGGTGCAGCTTTCACCAGGTAGACCACAGCCCTGATTAAAAAATATCCTTATTCTGCCCATAGACTATAGGCATCCACTCCCTCCGCTCTTGACACAATAACCCATAAAAAATGTGGTCTAATGCATTAATAATCCACGAATAAAGGTCCCAAAGTGCCCATTGACATTATAGCCATTAAGGTGCAGTGTGTCAATAACAATACATAGCATGAGAGCAGACACTCTGCCTGCGTGTGTGCGAGCACGCATACCCTCTGCTGTTTAATCCTACGCAGTGTATTTCCAAGTTGTATCAGCTCCTCTCTGATCTTGGGGGACTAACATGACAAAAATCCCTTACGACTGCTACCGTGTGCATTTAACAAGAAAGAAAGAGCTTTTTCAGCCTGGGAAGGACGGAGCGATTCAGAGCCTGCCGCCTCTCACATGTACGATAATTTATCGGGCTGCCACAGCCTGACCACAACAGCGTTCTTGTGTTGTTAATTTCGATGGCATTTTCTGTTAACACGAACAGAGCAGTGCCCTCCTCTGGGATGCCAACACTCCATAGAACCAGGCATCTTCCTTGGAGATGGAGATATTCTATGTAGGCCTATAAAAAGGAAAATTAATTGTGTCTACACACCCACACACTTTCTTAAAATACCACTAATATTTTACATTTCTCCAGTGGCTTTTCTCCTGGAAGTTTAGGAAGCACTTTGAAACCTTAAGTCTACAGGTATCACCCCCACTCCCTGAGAAAAGAGCCCTCTGTGCAGTGCAAGGTGGCAGATGCTTGGCAGCATCTCAGAGCCACCAGCAGGTCAGGACAGGACATGACGATGGGTCTGTTCATCTCTTAAAGAACAGCTGATGAGCAGAAGGCAATTTAAAAGAAGTGATATAAAGGATCAACTCCTACCAGATTATAAGGCCATTTAATAAGGAGCCATTTTGGAAAGGAGCATCTCTCTGTAGCATTTTCTAGCCTCTGCAATGGGACTTTGCCCCAGTGTGCACAAACACTGCAGGGTGGCTGAGTTCACTGCGCTGTGTGCCAGGAGCTCGGCAGAGCACACCAGCCCCTTGGGTCATTAGGGCACCAGGATGCAAAAATTCGTAATTCGGAATGTTGTTACTACTCCTCTTGCTTTTTCCTTCCCTTATGCATACTCTTTGCTTAAAACCCTGTCTCACTGATCCTCCAAGTAGGGTTTATAATACAGTGACAGGATTTCTTCTCTTCCTCCCTCCTTGGATGTGGGTACATTGCTCCTCTAAGCACTCCTACGTGCTGCTTGGCTACAGCGTCTAGTGTTCAATGGTGCAAACCTGAATGCTGCTCACCCACACCAGAAACCCAAACCTTAGGACATTTCTGAACTTCCTTTCATCTGGCACATTTTGCAGCTCCTGAAGTTGTAAAGAAGGGCCCATGACCCTGAATCTGGAGCCAGGACATCCAGTGTGGCTGCTCCCCCATTAATGTGATGGACTGTAGAAGTGGGAAGCAATGTGAGCGGTAAAAAGAGGCTGTCAACGATGTGCAGGCACCCACTAATTTAACAGAGTGCCATGCACACAGCCATCAAGGCTCCCTTGCTGTACACAGACTTTAAGCAAAATGTAGATGCTGGCTGTGAAAGGCAACAGGCAATATCTCACTCCTGAATGTGACAGGAGCTGACTTGGGGAATAAATAACAACTTGAAAAGTCATTCCTAAAACTTGCAGAAAGCCTTGCGGGCTGCCCAGCTAGGTATGAATGAGCACTGTTCCTCCCTGAGGATGGGAGCAGCCATGGACAGAGGTGGGGAGGAATGAGGAGGAGCAGGAATCAGATCAGGGCAGAAGAGATCAGAACAGCCCAGCAAAGGGGAGAACTGGGAAGCTGGTAAGTGACTTCAGAAGATAGAGTTGTACAGAAGGGGATGCCTCTGTCAAATATAGTCTATAACTTTTACAGGGTACTCAATCTTTCCAAAGAGAATCTCCCTCAGGAAAAGAGATGAGCATCTCAGACAGTGGACTAGAGGCATCAGTGGCACTTATATATGGCCCGTCTCAAACCTCAGTGACTCCCTCTGGGATACAGGGGCCCAGTGGAGGTGCCATTTGCTCCTTACTGGGCCAGAACCTGCCAAGACAACTCCAGCTGCAGAGAGGCAGGTTGCTGCTCCACTCCTGTACCATTCATCACTGAAACAAGGATGATAGAGAAAGAAACTATCTTTTATTCCCTCTGAGAAGGCACTTGGAACCTGGGCTAACAAGCCACAGCAAGTTCAAAAGTGCTTTGGGTCTTGCTGGTTGGCTTCCCCCTAAGCCAGTGCTGGAGCAAAGAGAAAACTGAGATGACTTTCTGGAAGGGCCAGAGCTCTCTGCCTTGCCCTGAAGTTGCAGGGAAGGAGAAGCACATCATGTTGCTGACCCGCAGCAGAAGAGAGCAACAGTGAAAGAGAGATCTGTTTGGCTGCCCTGTGACACTGAATTTAAAAAAGAAAGATTGCTTGGTCCAGCCAAGCAAGAAATCTTCTGCATTTTCCCAGAATATTTTTTCATGACTTGCTTAACCCTATGATTAACCCTAGGCCAGGCATCAGAAGCTCTGCTCACCAGAGAAGGAGGAATGTGGAATATTGCTTATTTCAATCGCAGAGAGAGAAAAGGCCAAGCTACAGACATGCTGACATGACCAGCCAACTTTTAGATCTTAGGGGAATGATGGTGCAATGTAGAAAGCCTGAACCAGACTTCCAGAAGTTGCAGTCAGTTTAGAGGAAAGCAAGCAAAAACTTAGCAGGAAACTTCCTAGTTTCATCCACACTGGCTGCCAGAAAGAGGAGAAAGAGAGAGGGCAAGGGTTTGAAGCAGAGGTTGTTCAGTGTGTTGGAAGCAGGAACTATCAGGTGCAATGTACAGCATCTGGACCACATCCTGCACTGTCATTGCAGCCAATGGTATTTTAAGCAGGTTGATGATATAGATGTAAACAAGATCAGGATCTGGCAATGTGCATATTTGCTATATGGAAGGCAGTCAAACTCTTGTTCTGCACATCAGGGGAATCACTGACTCTCACAAGTGGAACACCCTCCAAGAAGCATTGCTGCTTCGAACTTCATGGGTCACTGCCCATCATTTCTGAATTTAGTGAGGTTTTAAAAAAAACAAGGATATTGAAAGTATTCTGCTCCTGAAAAAAACAGTAACAACAAAAAAGCTGAAGGCTTTGCAATTCACTCTGCAGAACTGGAAACGGAGATTTCGGCTGGGTCAGCCTCTGGCATAAGATCAGCAAAACCAAGCCAAGCCAAGGAATGGGAAACTGGTCATGCTGTGTGGAAGGAAACACATGCGCTAGAAGCAATAGACAGTATATTTGCTTTTGAAGAGTATTTCCAGGCCAGTAATCTAAGGCACAAGCAGTAATACAATCCAAAGCAATGCTAAACAGGTGTTTTATGGACGTGGTGTCCTTTTCGACAAGAAGCAAGTTCACTGCCACACTTGCTGGAGCTGACTGAAGTGAGTTAGTTTCCCTCTGCAAGGTTTCTTTTCAATTCTTACACAGATGCCAATGTCAGCATGATGCTTGCTTTGAGGTGACACCAGAGGGTAAATCATTCAGGCCTTCTTGTGTTACACATGGGGGACTTTCAAAGGGATGTTGGTCAAAATTCTACAGAGCTGCAATTTTTTTCAAATCGTGGTGAAAACTACATTTGACTCACCCCTCCCGCCCCGATTCTGTGAACAAACCTCATATGAACTTTGAGTTAATCACCCAGACACAGCTGGTCTGGCTTGCAGTGCCACTGCGGATACTTCAAATGGCGGTAATTTCTATAGGAAAAAGGAGATGCTGAATTTTGCTGAACACACAGCAGTTTTGCCAGCTTGCCTGATCCCAACATCACCACCTATAAGAAGCTCTTGCTAGAGGAGTTTGGCACATTTATGCTCAGTTGGTCACAAAGGACCTTGGACAACCTGTGGCTGTTGAAATGTTGCTCAAGGACACATCCTCCCTGCTCTCAAGTCTACAGCTGTTTTGAAAGCATTCACCCATAGAGAGGATGCAACTGGTCAGCTAGACTCAATTCTATCCATACAAGGGACACTGCTGTGGTTTGCTCCATATACTTCAAAGCCTGGTAAATGTTTCTCCTTCACCTGTTTTCATAGATACTGGGAAGACCAGAGAGATCTAAGTGTAGGTGTGTTCCAGCTCTCTTAGGAAGGACAGCAGGTGTGCTTTGGTCTGCGGTCTGAATGTCTGCTCACATGCAGTTTGAGCTGCATGGTCTCCTTGGTGTCCATGTTGCAGATGGCAATGTTAGATGTGCAACACTAGCATCAGAAATGCACAGAGAAGCATTAGAGGCAGGGACGGACTTTTAGATGCTTTAATCATGTTTATGCTCCATCTCCTGACATGTGCACTGGGCATAATGAGATTCTTTGATATGAGACTTCAGCCCTTTGCCTACAGTAATTCCATTTTGGAAGCAACTCATAGGTCAAAATCCCCAAATACCAGTCCAGCAGCTATCCTTACTGGAGCAAAGGTAAGACGAGATAGGAACAACAATGTGGGATATTGCACCCTTTGGTCCTGGGCTATCTTCTTTAGAGCTATCTTAGTTACAGAGAGGCAAAAGAAAAGGGAGGTAGCAGCACAGTCAGCCCTGAAAAACTTGGCTTTCCCCATCTCTTTTAGACCCTTTCCCATTATTTATTTTCATGTCAATTTTGCTGATTAATTACAAATAATGCAATCAAGGTCCCTTGCATGTATATCTGTTCCAATAACAGAGGTCACCAGTCATTCCCCCAGGGGACCCTGACTTCTGATCGCCTATCTGTATCTCCGACAGCTTTCTCCCTTCATCCAAACTGACGCATTGCAATCATGCGGTTCTGCATCTCTCCCCCATCTCTCGCCAGCGTAACACTTCAGGGGAGGGAGAAAGCACACTAAGAGGATGCTGAGGCATGAGCATGCCAAATGGGATTTTCTGAACTGAAGGTCCACTGGCAGGGAGCCTTTCATTTGAAAAGCATCTCACATCCCTAGGGATGTTATTCACAAGGATGGAAAGACCAGCTCAAATGGCTAACTTCCTTGCTATGGAGAGCTGGCAGACTGCTTAGTACAACTATTTGCTATTCTTTCTGCATGGCACACAACTGGTCACGTGGAAATCTGTTTCCTCTGTGGCTGCCTGACAGACCTTTTAAAATAACAGAGTAAACCAAACAATCACATGACCAACAAAACAGGAAAGAAAATACTTTCGAATGAATTGAAGAAACTCTTTTTTGGTGTGGGGTTTTTTGTTTTGTGGGTTTTTTTTTGTGAACACCAAAAGACCCCTTGATGAAGTTCAGCAAATCAGACTGGAGCAGTTTGATGGCATTTGTGCTACTGCGGCAACCAGGCAAGAGAAAAACTAAGTGGTGTATAATGCACGTACTCCCGCCCTGCCCAGCTCTGGGAGAAGCAGCATGGGGTTGTGGCATGTGCAGTGGGAAGCTCCCTCTGCTGGCAGTCTGTCCTGTATTCCCTCCTACCCATGCTGCTGGACGGCCAACTTTTGTCCCAGAGGCTTTGGTGACAGAGGGATGCATCCAGAAACCTTTCCAATTACTGTCAATCAATCATTTTCATGGGCTGTTGGTGCTTTGTATCAGCAGAGGTGCTCCTGCAGTTGCTGAAAGGTCTGGTGATAGCTCAGGTTGGGCAAGCCAGCCTATCTCTGAAAAGTTTTGGTTTAGGTGGTGGGGTGGATTGGAGACAATGAACCCCATGGGTTTACTATAAGACAGGGCCAGGGGTTGCTCGCACACAGGGTGACTGGAAAAAGATGCCAAAGTGTTTAGAAGTATGTGGAAGAGCAAAGGAAGGAGGCTGGCATGCTGGAGTGGAGAGGGTTGATGACGCAAAACCACAAACCATAGCTGGTAATTGGGGCTGTGGTAGCGCACTGGCTTGCAGTGCTATGGAGATTAAAGGTTCAGGCAAACAGGATCAAAGTAATAGGCAGGGAATTTTATAGGCAACAATCTGATTGGATCTGAGCAGGGATTTATTCATGAAGATCTGGAAATCAAAACAAAACTGAACAGCTTTTTCATTACCCATCTAGCTCCCAGCAGTGACTAATGGCTCTGCAGAAAGCAAGTTTTGAGCTCTTTCACCAGCCTCTCTGAATTAATGTGGACTGACAAAGGTCAGTGGCACAAAAACCAGATGGCTTCACACAGTCTGGGAGAGGAGGTGACCTTAAACCTGAGCCGGACTTAATCCTCTGTCCGACAGTGGAAGCAATGCATTCATTATAACAGTGGTAGGGATCTGGGTGGCTCAAATAAGTGCTCTCTGAGTCAAAGGATGATCAGATCCAGAGACCAGGTTTGGCCATCTCTGGGAAATTGGGATTTGGCCCTGCGCCTCCCTGGGATTTTGCTGGGTTTACATACCAGGCTTTAGTGGTGCTTTAGTTTTCAAAGGGGCTGGTAAATAGATAAAACTACATGGCAACCTGAGTTCTTAGAATACACCCATCAGCTTAGCATAGTTAACATTCACTTAAAAATTGTCATCCCCCAAGCAAATAACTTAATACTCTGCTGAATTTGCACAGTCTCCAGCACAGCAAAGTCAGAGCCCTGGTCTAAGGCCAGATCATAACAACGAGTGTTGAGCTCGACAGGCGGAGAGGGGCTTCATTTTGACAGGCAGCCTCTGGCAGAGCTTGCCGTAACAGGCTACCAACCCAGCTGTCTCCCTGCCCCTCTGCCTGGGATAAGCACTCGCTGCTGCTGCGTTAACTTCTGCTGTCAATGCGGAGGCTGATATTAAATCACTGTCTGGGGAATGGAGAGGATCACAGTATAGGCAGAATACCTTGTCCAAATCTCTGCCTCAGGGGTCATATCCTCTGGCAGGGGAATGGTGGGCACCTTCAATTGCTGCAGCAGGTTTGAGCAATAAACACAAAGGTCAGAGCTCAGCTCATGTTCCTATATTTTCCAGCACAAACCTCCACCTCTCCAAACAATATACACCATTGAAGTGAATCACATGAGTCTACGCACTTTGTTTTATTGAAAGAAGAGGGAAAAAAAAATCATTGTGATTTTCTTTGAGGGGAAAGGGCTGACCACACACTTTCCCTTCTGAACAAAATTGCAAAGTAAAAGCACTCGCTTTCCCCTTCTTATGAGGCCACCCATCCTGGACCTGCACAGGTATTTTGCAACCTGGGACCTCCAGCCCAGCTGCTGTGCCAGGTCCCTTTGCACGCAGGGTGGGCTCTGCCCGCTCACCTCCCTCCTCCAGCCATCTCACAGCAGTGGGACTGCAAGTCCACAGGCCTAGATGATTAAATCAAAGTACAAACCGAGGAGGTGAGTGTGCTCCCACATCCCTATTAAAATGTATTAGCATCACCCGAGGGGGCTAGAAAGCAATAGGCTTCGAGGAGGAATCCTGATGGGGAAGGAAGATTGTGTCTTGTTTGACAAGGATGGAACTGAGCAGATGTGGTCAGTCAATGCAAAGAGCTTAATTTCAAACAATCATCATCATCACTACCAACTCCAAACATCAGGGTTTTCTTAGATGAAAAATGATACAGCTCGTTTGGTGTCAATAAATCCAGCTCCTGAGTGAAAAAAAGCCCTTAAATATTTCAGCACTTTGGGACTGACTCATGCTGAGCTTGAAATTCGGAGGTTTGCAGCAAAAACTCTAGCTATGCTTGAGCTTAATGAAAAAGTACACAGGCAGGATCCTTAGGAGCTAAATTGGCTTCTGCAGCCACTGGGTTGGATTCACAGCATTGCCCCAAACTTTCTTTTCTCTCCTACAAAGCAGAAAGTACTCTCCCCCATCTCTCATGAAGACATGAACTTCAGAGTCACTGAAGTTTCAAGGCCTCAGACCTTTTGTTCAGGTGTTCACTGGTCCAGGGGATGAGAGCAGGAGCCTGTACATACATAAACAGCACCAAAACAACATCCCCTGCCACTGATGCTACCCTCTCCCAGGGAGGATTGCATTGCATGTGTTAGGCTTCTGCAATGATGTGTAGAGTAGAGTGAAAAGTGTTCAGACACTGTGAAGATGAAGGGTAAGATCCTGCAGAGAAATGGTCCATAGGAGGGAAAGATATGGAGGGAACCCATCATGAAACCCATTATGCTGGGAGACAAATGGGGAGCAAGCCAGAATGGGCTTCTTCTGGGATGCTGTGGCCAGATCGAAGGACAACACACAACAGAGGGATCTCAAATTTGAGACTGGGACTTTGCTTAGTAGTGACAGGTCATCGTGTGAACAGCATCCTGCCTGGAAGGTTAGCAACAAGACAACCACTCAGTTCCCTCAGAGGACAGCAGACCCCAAAGCGAAGGGGATTCCTGGCTCCAACAACTATTTCCCATGCGTAGAAAGTGTCTTCTTCCCATGAAACTTGGAAGTTTTCTCCACCACAAAACTGATATGCCCAAAAGGATGTCCAGCCCTGCCTTAATGGCATCCTGTTGTTCTGCTGGTTACACAGGGTGAAGAATGATGAGATAAGTTTCTTTGGTTTCTATTTGCCCCATGATTTTACAAGCTGAATTCTCAGATGAAACGAGGGAAAGCAACAGGGATAAGGGTCCAGCAAGCAAATTCAAAGCCGACATAGATCAGCTCAAACACGTGGAGGTCCCAAGGAGTGTTTGGAGCTGTTGTCACTGACCAGGCTTCTGATAATGAATTTTGTACCGTAAGGATCAGATATTCCTCTCAGTTATATTAAATTAACCTTTGACTTGGTGGGGATTCATTCAAGGGAAAACTCCTCTCGATAAAGCTAAGCTTCCCTAACTCATAACCTTTTGTCTGGGAGAGATAGAGAGGCAGACAGAGGGGTTCTGTTACCTTGGGCCAGACTGGAAAGGAGGCAGGAGGAGTCCGGAGGGGGCTGGTACCTCAGATGGTACTGAGATGAAATGAGATGAAGAAACAGTGGCATGAACAATGACGGGATTTGTGAAACTGCACATTTTCCCTGCATTTCCTCTCATTTATCCCCTTCCTCCTTGAAAGGTGGGGAGAGAATAAAAAATATTGAAGAAGGGGAAAAAAAAGTCGGCCCTTGCAGCAAGAATACAAAAAAAAAAGAGGGAGAGAGGGAAAAGGAGAGCTTGCTGGAGAGCATTTCTTTCCTTTGGGCACTGAAGTGTTCTCACATCAAACCTGTCCTCATTAAGAAGCCCTGTGTCTACCACTGTGACATCTTTATTCACACACCCCAAGACTTCAAAGCCTTCAGGAGATTTCCTTGGTGGATTTAACATAAAAATATCAGGAGATAAAACAGCAAAAGGCAGCCTGGTGCATTCCTTTTATAATTAGACCTTGGGTGGAGGAAGGGGGGTGAGGAAGGAACAGAACCATCGAGATGCACATTAAGGTGTGAATGCAAACACACACACACACACATGCAATCTTTATCATCAGGACTCAACTTCTCTTCTTCCACAAGCTTTTGGAATAGAAAAAAGACCTTGAATCTCAGAGTAATGTTTTTTTCCAGCATCTAAAACAGATCCACATTCATCTCAGGAATAAGAAAGTGCTGCAGGTGAAATACATGTTTCTGTTACCTAAACAGAAAGCTTGGAGTGTAACTAAAAAGAGGCAAAATTAAGAAAGAAGACAGAAAAAATGCATAGAGGGTAGAGGAGAGATGAGCTAAGCATTCATCAGCAATGAAATGTGGATCTAGGGAGAACTGTTCATGTTATGCTTGTGATTTGTCTTTTTTTTTTTTTTTTTGTTAAACAAACTCCTTTTCAGAGAATTTCCCAGCCACCTGTTCGACTTACAAGTCATTGGAAATACTTGAAATTTACAGCGTCCCCCATGTGGCTTGAGTATGTAAGTGATGCAGCATGTTTCTTGGCCACTGCGGGATGACACTAACTCTTCGTGGTCTGATCTGATCATTAATGAAACTGCTCATAATTTCAAACTGAAAAACTTGGGGAGGGGGTGGCAAATATTCTCTACACTTCCCTGAAATTTTGTCTTTTTTAGTTACCGTACCTCCTAGTAAAACTCATTTTCTTGAATGTTCATGGGAAGGAAAAACCACAAAGAATTGCACTGGAATTAATTTGGAACAGTTTTAAATGAATATTTATGAGCCGTTCTTCTCTGTCTCTAGCCAGGTCTAGGACCAAGATAGCTGCTTCTTGCAGAGAGCAAATATCAAATAATAATTAAAAATGTAACTAAAGAAAACAAAACTTGTGCTCTCTTCAGTTGAGATGCTCTTAGGCCATCTCTGGTAGGAGACAGGGAAACTCCCAAACTCCTGATGCCAGGTTTTTGAGTTTGAGAGTCCAAATTTCACCGGGCATCTTTAACTGATTAAAGTCAGCATTGTTTCCAGCCCACAGGACCCAGTGTGCTGCTGGGCCCAGATGGATAGGAAGGGGAACACCGCTCACTTTGTAGATATATTAGGGATTTTCTGTAGCTATTCTGCTAGTCTCAATTACAGCATTATTAATGAAGTCATACACCTGGCCCTACTCATTTACAGCTACTCCTGCTGCCAATGGCACTGATTAGCTGGTACAGTGGCAGCCCGGGTTGATCCCGCCGGTATCTACCACCCTCCTACAATTCACATTTCGCAGCCGGCTCTGGTTGGGATGGAAGGAGCAAGGTTTGTGCAGAAGCAAGATGGGGTTTAGGAGACACCACCAGCAGGAGCGAGCTGCCCCCCTCGCACAGACAAGATCCCCCCAGGAACAGGGCAATAACTCCCCCAGCAGGTCTGAATTCTGCTTAATTAGAGACCCAGCTGATAGCTAATAGAAATGAAGCGGATCCACACGCCTGCTCTCACTTTGTAGCCTGTGGCTGCAAGCCAGTAAGAAAAGTGTGGGTATTGATTTGATTATCTTGTTTGTACACCTAGACTTGCTAGTTGCATCTGCTTTTCCCAGTTCAAATGAAGTGTTTTCCACTGATTAATTAATTTTAATTTGTTTTCGCTTCAAGTGCAAGATTTGGTTTTTATTGACAAGTGAGTACCCATATTCCTAAGCCGCCACAGTTAAGTGGTGCCCCCGTGCTGCTCAAAGTTAAAGCTCTCCCATTTTGCTGGAAAGTACTTTATGGACTGACTGAAACCTCTCCCGTTCACCTGCGCGGTTTCTAGAAAAGACAAAACTGCATCATTCAACAGCTGGCCTCATGGACTGAGGCAGCCCGGAGTGTTATGAGAGGCCTCGTGGCCCAGGCCCCTCTCACCCCCTTCCCCCAGGTACTCTGTGGGGCCCAGCCCTGCTGCTTTGATAGCCAAGGAAGGGCCATTCCCCCAGCACCGCCAGGCCTTGGTTCCCGCAAACGCAGGCCGCCGTGCTCACTTACCCGTGGCCACAGCCCTCGTGGCGGTGAGAAGGTGCAGGCAGGGGTGGAAGGTGGAGGAGAGGCTATTTTGAGAGTGCTTGAGGTCTCACTCCTTTTCCAGGCCTTGTTTCCATTTCAGCTGGTGCCACCAGTGCACTCGCTTCAGCCCAGGCCATTAGCAAGTTGTGCTGCATTCTGTCGTTAAGGCTGGAGAAATACGAGTAATCAAATGCCTGACTATCTGTGTTTTGCCTAATGCTCCTAAAACACATTAACAAGCTGTAAATGCCATCAGGGCAAGGAAATGGCTAGTGGGATTTATGGGCTAGCAACACCAGTGGCTTGGCTCGCTCCTGCCGAGGGGTTGCCCCAAGGGGAACAGTCTTCCCTAGTGCCAGGGGCAGCTGTAAAAACCCGAGCTCTTGCTCCATGTTAGCAGTGTTTTACAGGGGCATTTGCAAAGGAAGGCAATAATATTTACCTTTCTGGCAACAGAGGGAAACTGGGGTAGGAGGAGATTTTGGGAATGTCCAGGCACAGGCCAGGATCAGAGGCAGGACAGGAACACAGCACAGCAACTTGCAGCTCTTTTGGAACCCATGGCACAATGGGTGCCATCAGTGAATAATCAATGCTCCCTCCATTTTCCTGTTTACTCAGATGTGTATGAAGATGGGCAATGGTCTGTTTTGACCTACCATCTTTTCCCCAGTGTCTTCCCTGGGGAAGGGGAGCCGTGGTTCACATCCTGCCTCTTCAAATAGCAGAGGCAGACACTGCTGTGATGCTGGCTGAAAACACTGTGCTGCCCAAAAGTTTTCATCCCAGTGATGAATTAGCTGCTCAGTAGAAAGGAACAGAGACAGAAATAGCTCTCAGCCAGCCACAGATATCATCAGCTCCCATCTCAGTCAAGCAGGGATTGCTGGCCAGGTACATGTCAGGATTATCTCTTTACCTGGAATTTTTAAATTGCCCCCAAGCATCCATGCAAGTAAGTGTAGGGAGGTGATCTCGGCTAGATGTCTTTTTGGAGGGACGGTACTTCTGCTGATGGGCTGCTGGGGTCCTGGGTGATGCTGTGTTGGTACCACCCCCCCGACCTTGGCCTGATCCATCCAAGGCTCCCACCAGCACCAGGGCTTATGGCAGTTTCTGTGGGTGCAGTAGATGGGCCAAGGGAATTAGAAAGTTAGAAGATGAGGTGAGCAGCAGCACACAGAAGAAGACAGAAAGATTAATGGCAGGGACACAATCAAAAACAAAAGTTAAAATGGAAATGTTAATCATTTGAAAGAGGGTCTCAGTAGAATTACTTGCTTTATGGCTCAGAATAAAAAATAGAAAGGAGAAAAGAAGGAGGAGAAGTCCCAATAAGAATAATTTAGTGCTTTGTGTAATGAACTGCCTTTCTTTTCAGTAGTTCACTCTGGTGTCTTATCACTTACCCTGTGATTGACTGAGTCTTCTCTTTGCCTGCTCCTGCTAAATGGTGATTCGCCATCTGGTAGTCATAATTTCTTTTCTTTCATTTTTTTTTTAAATCCTATATTCTTTTGTAATTAGAAAATAAATTACTTTTTCTTTTTTTTACTGAAAAAAGAAACATGTCTGGCATATTACTTACAGATGACAGTCGGTGTGAGCTCAGCAGCGAGGCAGAGAGAAGGGACTTGACTCCTGCCTCATTTGGACAGACCACAGCTGACATGCCACGGGATGCATCAGCTTTACTGTTGAGAGTAGCGGGTGCTGAGGGAAGGGCTGGATGAAGCAAGCAGCAGGCAATGACTTTAGTGAGATGTGAAAGCCCATATCTGAGGAAGAATGGGAAAGATGAAGTCCCTGAAGGGCTGGTGGAGCATGATAGAGATGTGTGTCTGTATGTGTAGTATATCGTATGGAAAACAACTGGTGTGTGTAGCACGGACTATCAAGGCTATGAGCTTGCAATGAGCCTGGGGGCGCTGGTATTTGCTGTGTTTCACTGCAGGATGCATCACTGTAGGATGGTGGTGTCCCCCATGAAGCAAGTAGCACACAGGTCTGCAGAGGACCTATATTGGACTTTGCATCACCATCCCTGCCTCCACCAGCTATGGAGGTAGCCTTGAGTATGCTGGATGCTGAGCAGCCTGCCTGAAATCGGGGAGCAGGATCCTCCCCACAGGGCTGACAGACTGAGCTTGCCAATGCCTAATTGCAATGCCATTTCTCTCCTGCTTGTTGCCGGCCTCTTCTCTGCAGCCTGTGCGCTCACCTGGACTGCCGCGCTCTCATTATATCTTTGTACAGCACCAGCCCTCTCCGCTCTCATTTCAGTTGCCTCCTCAAGGTGCTCCAGTAATTCAAGTGATAAATAATAACAATAATAATGCAGAAGCTGGTTGAATTGAGCTTGATTACTCTGTGGCTGAGTTTGGGCTTGATTGACTGAAAGCAGCACATACCACCTCAGTTGTTATCCTGAGAGCCTCATTTTCTCAGTGCGATGTCGCTTCTCATAGCCTCAAACCAATCAGGCCTTGACGCCACTGCCAACACACAACCCCGTCATTCTCAGAAAGACCCCAATCCAAAGCATTATTTGCATTTACATTTTTGGCACGTCATACAATGAGGCAAGAAAATGACAGGGAAAATATCCCACTTCTGTACAGTGCCAAGAGAGATGTGGTTTCCCTTGTTTTCTAGGGAGGTTCACTGTTTTCTGAGAGGGAAGGCATTGGTTTGCTGGAGCTTTGAAGGATAGTTTTTTGCTGGTTAAACTGGATGCATCCACACATTCTTGAATATTTGAACTGGGTCTTGCCTGGTTTTGCACCACTTGCCTGATGGGTTATATATGGTGTGCATTTAATCGGAAGGAAAGGAATACAGCCTCTAAATCAGCAAAAGATGTAGTGGACACCTGTTCAACTGTTGGGTACCAATCTCTCCCCAAACACTGCGCCTGCAGAACCCATGTGTGGTACTCCCACTACTGTGCTCGTCTTGGTGTTGCCATCACTCAAGATAGTCAACAGCGGAGCTGCCTGGCCACCCTCCCTCCAAAACTGGAGGCAAAGGGCAGTTCTCCAGGGACAGCCTTGCTCTTTTCCTTCCCATCTTACACCAGCTATGCTTGCATCTGTCCCTAGTGTTGGTCTGTGCTGTGTTTTCAAGGGAGATGCCTATATCAGAGGCGAGTGAAGGCATTTGGTAACATCTTTGTTTGAGCCCAAGAAAAATGGGGAGCAAATGTTCTGTGCAAGGTAGAGGCTATGCTTTTCTTGGCTTAAAACAGATGAATGAAGAAAAAGGAGGGAAAGAAAACAACTCATTTTCACTCATTCTCTAAGCAGCAGCCACTGTAGTGTTGTAGCCAGGAGCATCTGAGAGACAGAAGGAATTCGCGTAACAAGAAAATGCTGTTGTACAGACCTAATTATAGTGATTGCACCTGTTAGAGAAAACAATAAGCAGCTAAATGAATAAACCTTCCTGGGACTCATTTTATCAATGAAGCGTGACCATGTGAAAACTCCACAGAGAAAATCTACAAGGAAGGCATCAGTGTATTCAGACCTTCTCCTTTCCGATCTCCCATCCTGCAATCAGTTGGGCAAGGTAACCAGAGTAAACCATGCATTCATCCCCTGGCTGTATGCGGCTGTGTGCAGACGCAGATGACCTGTTAATAGGATGCCTTCTCAGTCTTGGTATTATCTTCCCACTGAGGGCATTTACAGGCATATACATGCAGCTGCAAACTTCTGACGCTTAAGGAAAGAACTGTGCACAGGTCTTCAAAACCTTGCAAAAATTGACATTTAACCTAGGGATGCTGGCGGAGTCTGGCAATTCTCCTCAGAGTCAATAGATCAGTCAGGGATACTGCTAAAAACCAGTGCCATCTGTGGCGATAACAAGATCTTGGGGACAATCCCAGTGTCACTAGGAGTGGTATGGAAAGGACCACGTTCTACATGTTTTAAATCTGCTACCAAATCATTCTTGTATTGTGCAACATAGTGAAAAATTGTTCCTGCTCCACTTCCTTCCCACTACTCATGGTCCCATAGACCTCATCACATCCCTCCCTCAGGATCCACTCTCTGATCTGCAGGGTCCTACCTGGTCTCTCCTACAGAAGCTGTTCCCTGCTTCTGGCCATCTTTGCCCCTGTACCTTTCTGAGCTCCCAATTACAGCTCCTCTGTGCTGCAGAGGCACATCTAACACGGAGCTTTGCATGCTTCTGTGGTTAAAGCAGACAAGAGGATTAGCCTTTATAAAGAGTTAATGCTGGATTTTTTGCATAGACAGCCCCCTTCATCCAAAGATCTTAAAGCAGGGGAAGTATCATTAGCAGCATCTTGTGGATGGGAAAATTGAAGCATGAGGAGATGAAATGAGTTCGCTTATTGGATGATTATTCCCTTACCGGATTTGCCTTACATCTCACAGCCCACGTCCTGGGCCAAAGCCCTATTATACAACATACAGCCCAGACAGAGGCAAAGCCAAAGAAATAAGGAATCCTATGACACTCACTCTTGTTTCTTCTTTTCTTTTTCCAAGACCACTAGCATGTACAAAAGCACAAAGAAACACCCCAAGCTTTGTAACATGTCTGAATGACAGCCCTGGTGTCTGCAGTCCTTTGGGCAATCACTGAATGTGCTGAACAATGACGCCTCCAAAATATTGACCCAACAGCATGTCTCAGCCTTGACTCGGGGGGAAAAAGATGAATGCGCTCTTTGATCACTTGCCATTGAAAACTGGGCTGTGTTATTGTCAGCTGGAATAAGAAAACTCATAAGAGTCACTTGGTGACGCAAGCTTTGAGTTACCAGCTCCTAGGAGCTGCCTTCAAATCACCGCTGGAGGTTATGGTTTTCCTCCACTTCCCAACCAAGTCTGACCTAGTAGGTGAATGGCTCCATAACTAATTAGTAATAACTTAAAACAGATCTAAAGGAAACTGGACAAATAATTCATGATGAATAATTTATTGGATTAATTTTGCCTCTTTTTCTGTTTGTGAATATTCTATGCTTGCAGCGTTGATTTCTCCGGCTAATTGGTTGTTTGAAATTGTTTGCTGATGCAAATACTTCTTGGTCTGCTCTTTTCTTCAGGAGAAGTTCATTAAGAGTATCCCCAATCCAAAAGGAATTGACTAACTTTAATTGGTCACAGAGGCCACATGGCATAAATGCATTTTATGGCATGAATATATATTTCTTCAATTCGCTTACTGAAAATATTCTTTCAAACTGTTCTTCCCATTCAAATAGGATGTTTTTCTAGCATCCCTTCTAGCCAATATACCCATTGGCTATTCCTGTAAAAGAAACTCAGATTCCAGAAGTCGGTCAAAATGTACTCAAATGGAAAGAACCAGTGAAAGTTGTTCAAATGGAAATGGATGTGAAATAACTTACATATGCACAGAAATTGCTTTTGCATTCATGTTAGTTTAAAACAAACTTGCATTTGCTTATATTAGAAAGAAACCAAAGACACTCAGAATTAAAAACATTTAACTAAACTCTGCCTCTATTCTAGGTGACACTGCATTAGCGTCCATGGTTTTGGCATAGACAGGGTCAGTGTATGTTCCAGGACATGTACCAGCCAACATAATACTGCTTTGTGGTCCCAAGCACTTCAGAAGGACTGTCTTAAAAGAGATGAACTTACGGCCTTTTCCAGTAGCAAGGGCATGAAACTATAAGCTCCTAATATCGCAACATCTATAACGTAACAGCAAGCAGCAAAGAGGTTCAGACATGGAGCAGGGAGGGTGAAAACAAGCCACCCAACCTGATAATGAAAAGCAGGCATTTGGCCTCGGTGTGGAGCATCTCAGATAAGTAGTTTAATTGCCAAGCTCTGGTGCTGGAGGGAGGGAAATCTAAGCTAAATTAAAAGATTAAAAAGATATTTTTTCATCAAGTGGCAAAATGGAAGAAGTGGACGAGTCTGCTCAGGAGAAAATGAGCAGAAACGAACTGTGAATGTTGTGAAAATATATCCATTAGACCTGCCTTATCGAAACGTGCTTTTGCCAAGCATCCAGCCTTGCATCTCCATGGCAACATGGCCTCGTCAACAGAGAAGAAAGTGTTTTTGTCAGGATGGGCCCAAACACGTAAAAGCCATTTCGATTTGGGGGCAACACGATCTTCTTCAATCAATACTGCACACATAATAATGACTCCTTCCACTTTTTTCATAAATCTCCACTTTCTGCTTTCATTTCCTGTGGTTTGACATCACTGTGAACTGGAACCAGGTTTACATTTCCTACAATTTTCAGCCCCCTCTGCCCTCATCTGCAACACACCATGCCTCATGCAGCAGCTTTCTCCTTTGTAACACACTCGTTACACAGTGTACTTACAGGTGGGATTAACCTGGCCTGAACTGTGAGACGGGCTTTGAGGAATGCCCCGGTGGCATCATCTGCAGATGTAACGGCTGAAATTCTGGTCATGGCTGAGATGAGGGGCTGGACAAATGGAGGTTGGTGAGTCTTTCTCTCTAGGAGTTACCTCTGAGACCAAACGCCTTGAACAACTTCACTCTCAAAGAAATTGTCGTGTCCATTCTAGGGCGTGGGTGACAGGTCTCCTGTCCACACCATGTGAATAAAAACATTTTGTCTTCTCCATTTTTTCCTGCATTTCCGGTTTGAGATCTCATTCTTCTTGACTGCCAGTTGACAATGAAGGTTTGGTCTTTCCAAATAACCAGCTCAGCAGCTCCACTACAAAAACCACTGTGTAGCCAAAGGGATTTCTGTCTGCATGCAAGAGTTTGTGAGTGTGTGTTGGGGAGGGAAAGATGGAACATGTAGAAGATGTAAATGCTTATCTCTACTTTTCATTTAAATTAGTGGGTATTAGGCATATAATCCAACATATCACTTTTAAAGCCTCAGCAGTAGCCTGCTGAATGCTTTGCTGTGGAAGTTACTAAAGAAATGTAAAATACCTTTTTTCATAATAACTACAATCTAGCTAGACTTAAAGCAATGCCCTCTTTGTTGTTTTATGTTCTATTTTGCCATTTGTTGAGAGATCTTTGAATGTATTTAATCTCCAAAACCCCATTGAGAAGTGCGATTTGGTGCACAGAGGCAAAAACAATTCCACATTTGTGCTTTTCAGCTAATGCAGACAGAGGGAAGCTATTTCTCCAGACAAGTTGTTGCTTTTGAATGCTACATGAGGGTCAGCAATTCAGATCTTGCCTGTTCCCTGGGGGCTTTTGGGGTTTGAAGAAGGGGAAGATGGCATTTGGTCAGTGCCATGTCTGATTCCCACATGAGTTTCCCAGACCTGTAAGCACACTCTGCATGTTGGTGTAGCACCATTCAATGCTGTGGCCAGAGCCTGGAGGAAAGGAACATAGGGAGGTGGGTTTAAGGTACTTTAATGCTAATAAATTAATTACTTGAATTTAGAAAGAAGCTGTCATTGCTAAACTATACACTGTTTGCAAATGAATTTACAAACCCTGGGCTTGACTCATCCCCAGTGAGACAGGATGTTTCTCTACAAGGGGGTTGTCATTAATGTAGCTATACACAATCTGTATCAGTGTACACCACAGCAAGGCCTCAAATGAACTGCACTTACTTCATCTACCTGGCATAGCGAGCAGAAAGCCCTTAGAAATGAGTGATGATACCACACTGCAGGCAATGATACACTGGACGGGGTGCAAATAAGGATCCGTATATTCTCATTTATCTGTCCGTATACCTAACTATCTACTGAATTGTCTGTCTAATCACTCATCATAGCTGTTTTGATATAGGCTGAGCGGTGGTGTCACCTGGAAGCTGTCAGAGCTGGGAGAGAGCCTGGCAGGTTGGGCACTGAGCTAGGAGACATTCAGAAAATATAAAACAGTATTGCTGGTTTGGTTCCTTCATTCCTGACCAGAAATATTCAGGGTCATTTGATAATCTGGATGACCTTCATTACTGGTGCTGCAGTAATTGGTAAGAGACTTGAAGAAGAGTCTGGCAAAGATGCAATTCTTATGAGTATCCAGTGTTGACAAGGGCTCATCCTTTCCAAGTACTTACGGAACAGTCCAGAAAATGGTTCATGGACTGGAAATCATGAGCTGATGGTATTTCGACAATGGATTTCTCAAGATTTCCCTGGACTGATTTTTTGTGAAGGTGAATCTGTTCCTGCCCTTCTAAAATGAAAGAAATTTATTGGAGGTGAGTCTGAAATACCACCTGACGGTGACACCAGGAAGAAAGAGAGCATTTTCCTCTTGGCTTCTCTTTGAATAGGGAAGGTAAAGATGGTGGCAGCCTTCAGCAAGAGAGTCTTTCTTTTCCCACACTTTATTTCCTGCTCTTTCTTCTTCTAAAGCAACACCTTTCATGAACTTGGTATGCCTGGGGTTTGAAGAGGGACCTCCTTGTACAATAGCCAGGTTAGGATTAGTAAAATTAAGAAAAAAAAACATTTAAGTGCTTTCCCCAGTTTAACTGGCTTCTCTTATTCAACCCTGCTTTTGGATCCCTCTGAGACTGGAGAGTTCGAGCGAGACCAGGGATTGTCACTTTACCACAGTTCAATTTCAGTCCCTCAACCAAATACACCTCCTAAGACCTGGTTTATGCTCGTCCCCAATTTCTTTGTCACCTTCTCTGGGCAGGGGTAGCCCTTTTCCACTGAGGGTTGGGACAGGGTTTTGACTATCAAAATCTGCAGCTGCTGCATCCTGCAACCCAAAACATCATTGTTGCACAGTATGCAGCAGGGAAGAAGGAATTTGGGTTAATGCTGAGGTAAAAGTTGGCTTAAGAATAATACACAACAGGGTTTACTCTTTTTAGGGGAAATCCAGGGTATGTGCAAGATGCAGCAGATTCAGTGCAGTCCTTATGGCTTTGAACTGGCCCCTGTCAGTCCCTCTCGACATAGATGAGCTTCACAGTATTGGGGGAAAATACATCCTAAAATGACTGGAATCTGGAAGGTGTGGGGTTTTTTTTTTTTCCCCTGCATGCAGTCAAGTCCATGGATGTTAATTAGATGCTCTGCATATGCTTGGTTCATTGAGACAAAAGTTAAGGCAGCCTCTCCTCAGCAGTAAAAGCCATCCCGCTGGAATACTGATTAAAAAGAAACAGGGTTGATAGGACTAGATGAAAAGGAGGTGAGTTTATGAGGTGGACCAGTGAGCTGGGAATCAAGACTCCAGGGTTTATATCTGCCACTAATTCTTTCTGCATCTTGAAGAAAGTTTGAAAACCTGGCAGTGCCTCTATCTCCAAAATGAGATCTGCTCCAGAGTTGTGCTGGTGGTAGATTTTTTTGTTTTGTTTCGGTTTGGTTTTTTGGTGTGTGTGGGTTTTTTGTTTTGTTTTGGAGGTTTTTAGGGGTTTTTTTTCTTTAATGAGAATTAATATCTAAACAGCTCTTTGGGATCCCAGAATGAAAGGAGAAAAACAAATGCAAAGTATTCTATTGTTTATATCTCTCCTATAGACTGGGATGGAGGCACCTTGCTACTCACATAATTACTTCCCTGCAGCTGCAGCCTCTTAAGAAGTTAATATATGCTACATCTCCACATCTAGGTATGAAGAAAGAACCAGACCCTCCCAA
>NW_010544523.1:150411-158075 GCF_000687285.1 Phaethon lepturus
TCCTTCCTCTCCCTCGCTCTCTGTTGCATTAATAGCAGAGTTGGCATTAAAGTAACTTTATCTCTTTGGTGCACACATACACAAACTCAATGGCGGGTAGTGTTATGAGGCTTATTGCTGAGTGCGTAATGACTGCTTCTTTTTTGGATGAATGAATTCAGTGGGTGACAGGTATGTAATTCATGGCTTTGTAAAAAGCTTTGAGAGGAAGTGTATGAAATGTACTATATAAATGTCAATACACTGCACACTTTAAAGCCTGTGGGTTGAGTCATAGGGAGGGTAGATTTAAGGGGGGGATCATAAATAGCAGAAGAACAGCTGGTTTCTCTGGGTAATGATGACTGAAGATCTGAGTGGTGACTGCTTAAACATACTCACTCGGTAGAGGTACTTACATGGCCCTCTTCACCACCGTATCTAAGCACCTCACAGCCTGTAATGCATTTACTCCCCAAACAGGGGAGGATATTATCTCAGCTGCACAGGGAAGGTGTGGAGGCATGGGGAGTTTGAGTGACGCTCCTGGTGTCTCTGCAGGAAGGAGAGCAGGGCTGGCAAGCTCAGGTAGAGAAGGACTCCAGCTCACCATAGTCCCTCAAACCCAGAGCTCTTCCAGACACGGTGCCACCTGAGCCGAGCAAAAATGTGAGCTTTGGTGTGATCCTGCACCCCACACCAGCCCCACCCTGCATGCCCCGCACTGAGCTGTCCCATGTCTCCCCAACACACAGGAGACTGTGCCCTGACACAGAGAGGAAGAGCACAGTCCTCAAGGGATGGGGACACTGGCCTTTCTGCCATAGGGTCAGCAAACGGGGACTGGCCTCGGTGCAGTGGAGCTGTACTAATTTTTCCCAAACTGTAACATCCAACTTGGGGAAAAAAGGGCTGATGAGGCAGTGAGTTTGAAAGAATGCCTGTGGGTGCCAAGGTCTGATAAAAGGTTCGTATTTTTGTGGCTGTGAACTTCCTGCAGCCGCCAGCTCTGCCGTTAATTGTTTCCCCATAGTATTTTTATTATATATATAGATTAATGCCTGAGGGAGTTAGATGAAAGAGCCTTTGGGGGTCTTGATTCTCTTGCCTGCCTTAGAAAACCCCAGCCCCAATATTTATCACCAATTAACGTCCTTGCATGGCTGATATTCATAAAGCGTTTTCTTGGGAGACATGCGGTGAACAAGCACTGTTTTGTGCAGAAATAGGACTGAGATATGCAAGAAAGTTACCAGCAAGGGCAACAAGTTACTATACATCAGCAGACACTGCAAAAATACAAGGTATTTCAAGTTAACATACTCCTTTTATTACCTCTCTGCCTGCAGACTAAGCTAATTACATTGCCATGGAGGGAAAGGACACAGGAGGGAGACTGCAACTGCCCTTCTTCAAATGCCGTGTAAGAAAAGTGACACAAAACCTCCAGTTTTACTCATCAAGATGTGTATATCCAGTTGGGTCTGACCTGGAGAAAGGATTCCTCATCACGCTGGTTTAACGTGTGTATCTCCACCTTCTGGTTGTACCTTTGTGCAGCGCCTAGCGCAGCAAGTGCCAGCACTGCCCAGGATGCCTGTGGGCTCCTGTAATGCATCCAGCTGAAGTATTAACCCTGCCCACAGCTTCCTGTGCTGACACCATGGTCTGCCGTAACCTGAGCGAATGCCTGCAATTAAATCTGGAGAAATAGTGCCCTGAACAACTCTGCAAGCAATGAAGAGGAAGGATGTGGATATGTAAAATGTTGTGACTTTTTAAGGCTCACTGAAACAGTGGCTGTAAACAATGTGTAGTCGTAGAAACTAACTGAACAAAAGTCTCTAAATCCCAATGATATGAGTGAGAGCTCAGGACTCTTTCTTGGCCAGTGCAGTGCAAAAGTTGTGAAACAAAACTTGCTCTGCCAAAACCTCCGTTCCTCCTGCAGGACAGCAGTTGCCTCAGGTACCTACTGTGTGGTGTGGATATGGACTCCACTGCTTCAGGTGAGCATCGTGAGATGCTGCATGGCAGGGTTTTCTGCAAAAGAGGGAACTGAGGCACAGAGGCACTATGACTGACATTTGTGGGAGCATTTAGATGTCTCGATCTTGCATCAGGTTGAATTTGGGCACTGGACTTGAGAGTAAACCAAACCCATATGTGATTTTTACTATGGTGCCTTGGGGTTTGCTACTGCATACACCTTGAGAGGCCAGTCCATGGACTCACCAAGCAGTCTGAGGACATCTCAGCTCAAAGCCACCCAGCTCAAGGAAGAGGACTGAACCACCAAGGCTGGCCACGGCCCTCGAAGAGTCTGGGCAAGACAGACTCCATCGTACCATGATGCGGTGACCGAGCACAGGGAGCATTTGCTGGGGACAACTGCCAGCAGATGGGCGTTAAAAGCAGCGCACGTGTTCCATGTCCCCGCAGTCCTTACCCAGGCAGACTGCAGCAGCTTATTACTGCTATCAATCTCTGTCATTAGTTCAAGTGGTAGAGGTCAATGTGTTGAATCGAAAGGCTTTCAGCCTGCCAGTGACCCAAGGCAGGGTGGGGACCCAAAACGATATTAAATGATGGGATTTCTGGGTTTTCCTTTTTAAACTTTTTTCTCTTTTTTGATAAAGGAAATAGCAAAATTATTTTAAAAGCACTCTTAGCATGGCAGTAGTGTCACTCTCACACGCAGAGATGTCATGCCCCTGGTCTCTGTGCATGGTACCCACCACTAATACAGAGACCACCAGCACCTTCACCTTGCCTGATGCCTCCTGTATGCAGGTCAGGTACCGTTCCCTTGGGGAGGACCCAGCCCAGCATTTTGTTTCCTCCCACATTCACTTTGTGGCCCAGTGCCTTATTTACCATTCTCTCACTCCTGCACTTAATACCAGTTATAGATTTCCTCATGGGCTTTTTTCCTACAGTGATCCCCATCTTAGTATCTGAGTGCCTCTCAAAGATTAAATTAACTTCCTACATTTGTGCATGTCTGTGGCGGAGCTGCAAGGAGAGCCGCCAGTGAGGGATCCATCCAGGGAGAGGCTGAGCATTATTTTCTTCCTGCAGACATAGAGATGCTGAGAAAGGCAGGGAATCAGATTTTAAGAGGCATTGCATTTTCTGCTTTCTCTGCACACAGCATCCATCTTGGCTATGAATGAATATATAATTTTGGGGGACAAATGAGTGCAATCTTGTTTCATGAATATTTATTCTTCCCTATTCTTTATGAATCTTTATTCTGCCCTACTTTCACTTCCTTTTCCTTTTTTTTTCAATACTTCTTTCTTTTCCTCCTGTCTTCCTTTTTCCACTTTTTTTTGGTCTTTATCTTTCTTTTCTTCTGCTGCCCTCCCAGCTTTTCATTACTGTCATCTTTTTTCCCAGCCACTGAACCCTTGATGTTGTTCTAATTGACAGACGGGGTTTAAAAGCACATTCGAAAGCGCCTGTCTTTTTAAACAGACTCCTGTCTCATCAAAAGATGTACAGCAACATTCCATTAGAGCACATCATTTGAAAATAGATTGGGCTTTTAGCAACTGCACTCCTATTTTTATAGTTAGGCTGTTCTGCAGGGATCATCCCTCCCCCATGCCAGCTCCCACCATCCCTCTATTTGGGGAGGGCAGGGGGAAAAGATACATTAAAGAGGGATTAATGAATGTTTTGTTTGGCTTTTCTCCTCTCTGCAGCTCTCAGGTGCTTATTCAGACTGTTTCTTATAGCCATGGCACAGAAAGTTTTGGAATGAAAAATGATGCAAAATGCATGTGTGCTGACGTAAATGAAGACATGGCTGAAGAGCAGCAAAAAAATGGCTCTTGTTGCACTGCGTGGTCTGGTACTTTATGAACGGGGATTCAGTCATAGCTTTCCCAACCAATTTGTGCACAGGGTGTTAAGATCCTGTTCTGCAGTAAAGCAGACCAGAAAGCGGTCAACAAGAGATGGCTCTGCCCCACAGGCATGTCCACGAGAACTTTTAAACTAGATTGCATGGATACCAATAATATTGTAATTGCCAGCACCAGCAAGGCAGCTTCAGGAATAGCTAAAGCAGCTGTGTCGGGCCCAGCAGAGTCCTGGAGACAGTGACCAGGGTGGTGAAAAGGCTCTGAACCTGCTTTGATCTTCAGCAATTGAAAGTCAGATTGGCTGCAACTTCTGCGGCCATTGGGTTGTGTAGGGATGAAAAAGCAAGATCCAGAACCACCAGTGAGCCCAGACTTTGGGCCTTGCTATACAGGCAATGTTGTTCAGTGTCCCTCTGCCTGAGCAATCTCTCCAGCAGCTGTGATCCTGGACTGGGTATGGCAGTAAGTAGGCAGACCTTTGGTGTCCTAACAGGAGAGAGTGAAAAGTCTGGGGAAATGGGAGCCAGGAAGGGTGCAGAAACCACGGGTATCTCCTGGTGGGACAGAGAACTGAGCCGGGTCTGCACTTTCCTCCTATCTTCTCCTGGGCAGCTATGAACTTCTGCTACAATGTGCATTTTCCCCCATTTCTATGGAGTGATGGTTCTGCTCAGTTTTTACATTCAGAACATCAAAGAAGATGGAGGTCGAAAAGGTCTTGCAAAGGCCTGTTAGATTGTGTGGTTCCTCCTGTTACATTTACAGCCTCCCTAAATATTGTTTAATAACTATTGTGCTCCTGAAATTGCTGAAGCTTAATTACGGTCTACTTGGTAATCATGTTCCGAGATGCACCAATATTTTATGTAAGGCCATCATTTATGAACTGCAGTTACTTGCTGTTAAATGTCAGGGCTACTTCAGACGGTCACTACCAACACAACACAGCGATTGCTCTCGCCTGAGCCCAAAGGCCATCATTTTACATCCAGAAGCAAAGTGGTCCAAACTCTGAAACTGGATCCAGTCTTAACTTTAAGTGTGCTAGAAGTGCTCAGACCTGGACATCTAGTGTGGACCACAAAACAAAGATGGGTTCCCATGTCTGGAGTCAGAGGTGGCTTTCCTCCACAGGCAGGAGTATTCAGAGAGCACGGCACCCATCTCTGCACCCTTAACAGTCACTGTTTGCTCCCAACTACTGGCAAATGTCTTAAGTCTCCATTCTCTCAAAACCTATCTGAGGGAAAAAGAAACAGCCAGTTCTCTCTTGCAGATCAGATGGGTGTATAGGATATTTATTTACTCTTTCTTCAATGTCCCAAAGACCTGCCCTCACACAGACTGTCCCTCCAACCACAAGCCAGTCTGCTCACAGCTCCTTAGAGCTTCACTCAGATGCATCGATGGAAACCACCATTTACCTTCGGGGCTAAGCTCCCCTCTTCTGCCCAAGCTTAGAGAGGCAAAAACCATTCCTGTTCTAAATTCAACATTGATCGGTAGCTGGGACTTAATCTTCTCCTCTCTCCACCCCACTCCTCAAGTTATTCACTCTTGCTATGCCGCTATCAAGTCCAAGACAAGGCAATAGGTACACTTTTCAGCCCCCGTGAAGCAAGAGCTCAATGCTCCTTTTTTGCTTTCCATGTTCCAGTTTCATGTGTAGTAGTGATAATCTCTGTCGCTTTGTTGGATACTCACAATAAACAGCTTCTCAGATTGATTAAAACCTCTCCGCTTGGCTCGGGCTGTGCATTGATTTTAGCTGCTGCTTCTTGCTTTGTGTACAGCACATCACAGAAATCAGAGATGGAAAAGACCTATTAGGTATCATCTTAAATGTCTGAGTCTCCCCATCTCCCCTCAGTCCCCTGGGGGCTGGCAGGAGATTATTCATTACAAGGTATTTGCGGCAACTTTTTCCAATCTTTTCTCAAATGGCCTTGGGACCATGCCTGCCAGTCCTTCCCATGCAAGACCCAGCCACACCTAATTGCAGTGCTGGCATTAGCAGGGAAGCTGGCTCCCTCTTTCCTGGCCCATTGCTCCTGTCTGCTCGGTACAGAATGTCTCTCTGGAGCCCTCTAAATAAAGACGCTTTCTTGGGGCTCTCCTCTCAAAGGAAGATACAAACAAGCCAAGCTTTGAAGTTAAGGTGTGTTTCTCTTACTCTCGAGCAGGATGCCTAGGTTCATATGAAGCATCCCCACCCTCCCTTTCCTTTTACACTAGCCTTTTCAGAGCCAGTTCTCCTGCAGAGGTGAATGAGTGGGTTCAGAGGGTTTATCCTTGTTGAAGATGGGACTGTTGACACCAATCCACCCACTGACTCTTGATTTCTCCAGAGCGACTCCTCTCTGGTGTTGTCCGATCACAAGGATTTCCATTATCCAAATACTTGGCAGCTTGAACCCTTTTAAGCCACTGGCTTAAAGGTTGCTCTCCTATTTTCTGTTGTCCAGCCTGACCCTCAGCTACCTCAGCAGGATGGACCTCTCAGAGGAGTTGTGGGGACTCTTAAAAAGGAAGCAGGGTGGGCTGTGCCTCTGTGCTGGCTGTACTCTATCACACACACCCTGACCAAAGACGCCCCTGCAGCCTACTAATTTATGGGGGGAATACTTTCAAGCATAGTGCAATAGGATAGGAGAAGTAACTGTACAAAAGAAGTGAATAATCCTCTGCTGGTTTAGTTCCCTGAGGCAGCTCACAGGAAAGTCGGCATTGTGCAGAGGAGAGGGCTGCAGTGCATGGCTGGGAGCAGGAGGTACAGGTAGGGCACCCAGTTGTTGGCTGCACAATAAATCCCATTCTTTGACTAAAAGGCAGGAAGATAAGGCAGCTGGCAGATAATTTTTACACCTCCCTATTCCCAAAAGTGCTGAGAAGCTCTTGGCTTGGCCCAGGATATTTTCCATTTCTATTGCCAGTAACATGCAGAACAATGGAGAATCATCCCTTGTTTTCTGCATCTCTTTTGAAAAAATAGAGAGTTTCTCTGAACATATTAAATGGGCTGGATTCAGCCAGCACAAATTCCACCCAAGTTCCCATTATCTCATGTTTCCCACTGGCTGACTCTAAGCCTGCAGAGGCATCTAGCCAAGAGAAAACAGGCACTGGCTGTGTCCGCATCACAAGGGACAAGTATCTCCTGAATCAAGATCTACAGCCCTAGCTGTCCACCCTCGAGACCTACCAGAAGAAACTGTGGCTCCCCACAGTCTGGGACTCAGGTTTCCTTCCTAAGGACAGCAGGGTGCAGGGGTGAGTGGGACACCAGGCTGGCTCTGGATATGGATTCAGGAGGTGGCTGGGGTCTGCCCTGGAGATCAGGCTCATGGAGAGCACTGCAAAGCCACAGAGGCTGGGGTAGACATGGGATAGAGGGGGGAAACAATTTCAGTGGTGTAATCAATTTGTAAGACAAGCAGCAATTCCCTAGAGAGGCAAGGGGGTGTGATTGGAGAGACAGCAGGCAAGCATTCTCCCAAGGTTATTTATTCATCTTATCACCAGACTAATACTCAGACCTTCATGCTTGCTGTCTTTCTGAAGTCAGGTCTATTGAAATCAGTGGCTGGGTGTATTGAAATAGAAGGGGAGACAGTTGTCTTTTTTTTTGTGGGTGTGCTCTGTGTTTCACCTGTGCCCACTGCCCTTACTGTTGCACCCCTTCCCTCTAAAATCCTGCCACACTAAGCTGCCCAAAGCCCTAAGCACCATAGCCCATTTCTTCATGTGAAAACTATGCCAGCTTCAACAATGAATGTACACTGTTCTTCACTTTACCAGGGACAGCTGCTGAAC
>NW_010544523.1:158106-163280 GCF_000687285.1 Phaethon lepturus
CAATCTTCAAAACCTCTTTGAAGGTGCCGAGAAGGGAGTTTTCAGTACATTTGAGTACGGGCTAGAAATGCTCCTCCCCTCAGCTCTCCTGTGTCAGTGAACTGCACACAAAGCAGTGTGGACCCAGGAAAGTGTATGTTCAGCAGAGACGTCAGCAGAATTCCTGTCCGTTTGCTGCACTATGCCAACATGAGAGCAAAACCTTTCCTTATCTCACTGTGCATGGGTTTACACATGTGCTGTGAACCACTGTGTTCAGGTGCAGCCCATTATCGCTTAAAAAGTTTGAAGAAGCTTGGTAAAATTTCCTCAATCCTTTCTTTCAGTCCATGGCTACATAGCTTAGTGAGAAGTCGAGCTGTTGGCTGGTAACTTGTTTACTGATTAAAGTTTCCCCAAATAACTGTAGATTTTACAAGTATTCTTATCATTTCAGAAACACCCACCCTGTTCCCCATTAAATATTTCCACCTCTGGCTACACAAAGGGTTGATACGACGCTCAGCATAGCAGAGGGCAGTGAAATCACTAGTGAGGAGGGAGGACTGAGCCAACCAGGGTATGCAAGGTGGAAATGAGAGACCTTGGGGCAGACTGGCCATTGACAAAATGGGGTGGACACTTCTGGTAGGTGGTGGGAGCTAGAAAACATTTTTGTTCACTGTTCTTTCTTGTCATTAGCTACAGGCTACACTCACATGAGAAAAATCAATAAATTAGACTGCATCTGGGAGATAGGAGACTTGGTAGCTCTGCCAGTCACTGTCTCGCAGTGTGACCTGAGGCACTCAGCCATAACAAATTTCTGCTTTCCTATAAGAAAGGAGGCAGAGGGAGGCTATAAAGCATGTTGGGATCTGCAGATGAAAAACGCTAGCAGATCAGAGCTGGACTTGGTCTCTCTGATAATACGTCAAGAATAATTATAGTTACTTCAAAGGTTTTCTAGTGGTTCACAGACAATCTTAATTTGTTTGCCTCTTTTTTGGCATTTGTCCAAAATAACTTTCTTTTAGACAGTGGTATTTCCACCCAAGTAATTTTATAGCTTTGTATTGTCCTTTCCTAGGTAAGGCAAAAAAAAAAGGAAATGCTATTGATACCTACTTGGCTTACTGGAAAAGTTGGAAGAGTCCCACTTAGCTCCTCAAGGGGTCTACTCTCCATTTCCGCTTTTCCCCCCATCCTTGTCCTTCTCCCTTTTACAGTCTAAGAGCCAAGAGACTAAGCCACACTCACACCCAAATTTTAGATATATTAGCAGCTGAGCTACAAGACATTCCCACCAAAGATTTGCACATTGCGACTTCTCCAAGTTTCCCCCCCTCAACATGTGTGGATTTATATCAAATCATGCCCTTCCACTGACCCCTGTCAAAGTTTCATAGAATCATTTGGGTTGGATGGGCCTTAAAGATCATCCAGTTCCAATCCCCCTGCCATGGGGAGGGACATCTTCCACTAGACTAGGTTGCTCAAAGCCCCCTCCAACCTGGCCTTGAACACTTCCAGGGATGGGGCATCCACAATGTCTCTGGGCAACATGTTCTAGTGGCTCATCAACCTCAATAGTGAGGAGATTCTTCTCTATATCTAATCTAAGTCTACCATCTTTCAGTTTAAAGCCATTATCCCTTGTCCTATCACCACCTGCCCTTGTAAAAAGTCCCTCTCCAGCTTTCTTGTAGGCCACCTTCAGGTACTGGAAGGCTGCTATAAGGTCCCCCTGGACCCTTCTCTTCTCCAGGCTGAACAACCCCAGCTCTCTCAGCCTGCCCTCATAGGGGAAGTGCTCCAGCCCTCTGATCGTCTTTGTGGCCTCCTCTGGACCTGCTCCAACAGGTCCATGTCCTTCTTATGTTGGGAGCACCAGAGCTGAATGCAGTACTCCAGGTGGGGTCTCATGAGAGTGGAGCAGGAGGAGAAAATCACCCCCCTCAACCTGTTTGTCATGCTTCTTTTGATGCAGCCCAGGATATGGTTGGCTTTTTGGGCTGCAAGGATGCTTTGATGGGTCATGTTGAACTTCTCATCAACAAACACCCCCTAGTCTACCCTCCAAAATCACGGGGAATTGGACCCTGGGTTTGAGGTTGGTTTTAGGTTTGTACCCAAATCCACACACAGGCCCCAGTTCTCTCCTTGTAAATGATAGTTGTCATCCTATGGTGGACATCACACAGATAAATTGGTGAGGTACCTTCCTAGGTTTGAAGAGCATTAATAAACCTTTGTGTCTCTATATATCATGGTCCACCTGAAGATCTCAGAGAGAAGAAATGTTCCAACAGATAACAGACACAGCCTGTAGGAACAGACATTGAAGGTCTGTGTTTGATCTTCAGTAATAAGTACAGAAAAGGACATTGCTCATAGCTGGACTTAGCGCTACTTTCATGAAGTGACGTTCATTACAGTTTAGATATGAAGTCCTATTGGAAGATCAGATTTTGCATACAATGCACTAGCCTAACAGTAATGTATTTGCCATATAGCTAAACCAAAAGGTTAAGAAAAGGCTCCAATTTCTAGGTACACATGCATAAAAATAATAATTTAGTGGGTTTGGACAGGGTATTTTTTCCTTTTCATTCACTTGGCTCTAAAGCAGCCTCAGCTTAAGAAATTAAATTTGACAGGCGATTAGTCCATAATGTGGTGCAATCACTTCTGGTATTTGAAGGAAGAATTGAAAACAGACTAGATGTTTAACTTTGAAATGTCTGCCTCAGATCTGATGGGCAGGAACTTTAGGTTTTTTGGCATCAAGAGCTAGGTGACTTGCAGAACATGCCCACAGGCAAGATAGGCTAGGTGAGGCCAGCTGTGAATATACAGCGGTAACCAGCATGGGTTTGCTTTTACCCACTGGGAAGTTTATTGATATTTCACTGTTTGGTAAGTGAACTCACATTCTTCAGAATAGATGACAGAGTCCAAGTCTCCTGCTTTTATTCTTCTGCCCCAAATGCTTCTTTTACAGTACCAAGTCTGAAACAGGCACATGGGGAACTAGAGCCTGAACTGTGGCTAACATATACATTCCCAAACTGCTCCATTACAAATCTGAAGTTTGCACCTGAACTCCTATGCCTATGAATTAAAGAGAGAAGTGATGGAGGTAGCTACAGAACTTTTTCGGACTCACTTTTCAGGTGTCCCGCTGCTTTGGAGTATTGCTCCGCTGGCTGCGAAATGCCCTCGCTGCAATGCAGAGGTGGCACCACAGGCTGTGGAGAGCCATCCCCAGCCCATCCTGGTCTCTCTTTTCTCTGTCCCTTTTCCTCATGGGCAAGTAACTTCTGCGCTCTGTTTCTTGATGACTATAATTCACAGAGAAATTCCTCAGCAGCACAGGTATTTGTGAACGGGGAAGTGCAGTGCGCTGCGTGCGATGAGGAAGACAGGATGTCTTCTGGCACAGGGACCGAATATGGTGCAGTGAAATGTTCCTCCGCAACAAGGACTGTTCACAGGGTGGGGGGAACAAAGAGACCCCAGAGCACCCAGCTCTCCTACTGCACTCCTGGGCTATCTTTAAAGGCCTCAGCCATGGATATTCACCCTCAGACTGGGAATTCATGGTTCAGATGTCAGATGAATCTCCTCAGCCAAATCAGATAAAGGTATAGTCATGGATGTGGCCCAGTTAGCTTCATGAAACATGAGTTGGCCTGTTGGGAAGAGCAGCCAGTGCTCCCCACTGTAAAGGCCTTCTGTGAATCCATATGAAGCTGTTTTCAATGTAAAGTCATCCCTCAGCAGCACTTCTGGGGCACTTTGGGTTAGGGAAGCATTAAATGGCATCCAACACATGTGATACCCTTAATCACATGGATGAAATCCATGAACCCAGAGACAGCTCAACAGTAACAACACCCCTCATCTTTTAAGTGATCAGAGCTCTTACCTCTTCAAACATTCGTGCCAAGTAGAAGCTGGACTGGGTGTTCACTTAGAGTTTTCCAGGTTTCCTCTCTTTTGGCTGGAAAACACCTAGGAAGGGAGACAAGAGCTTTTCACTATGCTGGGACCAGATCCAGGTAGGAGGAGCAGGGACTATTTTATTGCTTTCAGTCAAAAAATCCTCCCTCCCTGCTCTGACAGGCTAAAAGCAGCCTGCAGCCTCCACTGCCCTCCTGAAGTGACTGCATTGCTATGCGTGGAAGTATCTTTCATCTATAGCATTAATTACTCACTGCGTAGAAAAGAAAGAGTATTTCATGTTTGGTATAAATTGTTAACTTGGTGGCAATCTGGATATAGTTAACAGCCTGGGCTAAGTCAGGGTTTTCTTCCCTTGCCAGCTTTCACTAGTAAATACTGATAACACTAAGGGCCTTTCTTCTCCTTTGTACTTTGACAAACCCATTTTGTGTGCTCCTCAAATGCCATTTCTGAGTTGTTAACTCATTTCAAGCAGTTGATGCAACAACAGTAGGGAAAAGATAAACATGCTGATACTCACTGTTGAGGCAAATCTCCTCCATCCCCTCATCTCCAGCCCCCATGCAGGCACCAGCTCATACCTCCAGCCCCCTTCAGAGATAGCTCTTCAGCTGAAGGGTGCTAGAGGAGGTCCAGCTGCAGAGCATGCAAGGACATGTTCAGGATACAAACTTAGAGGTGCTCTTCCACTGATCAGCTCCAAGACAGATTGAACCTCTGCCTTCATCAGTCATAGTAGGATGAGACCACCAAAACCTTATTCTCCATAGACTGGACCACATAAACAGAGGCTCAGCCACACATAGCACTGCCACCCCACGTGGCTGGTAGGAACTAAACTATTACCAAAAGGCTTTGCACTATTTAAGAAGAGAGAAGGAAGCACAGGCCAGGCCTTACTTGACCATAGTTACAAACATCAGCTCTAAATTATTTATATACTTCAGCTGTGAGGGAGGAGGCTCCTGACAGAGACAGGAGCAGATATGGTTCACCTGTAGACCCCAAGGTACCCACCCAACACCTGAGTCCCAACCACCTCAAGGACAAAGCATAAATTAACCTCATTTGCCAGCTGGACCTGTTCTAAGGTGCCCTTGCGGGGGACACTGTACCTTGAGCAGATTGATGCCCCTATTAGACAGATGGGAAGTCAGGGGACAATCTGATGAGCTCTTTAACTTTTACCAAATTCCCTACAACAGTCTTTTAGATGTTTTACTTCA
>NW_010544523.1:163311-173385 GCF_000687285.1 Phaethon lepturus
TTAATTCCCCTTTGAACATAATAAAGGGAGGGCTTTTAGCTCAGCAGGCTCATCTGAAATATCTGAGTGAAGTGACTGAAAGTCTATCTCAGTATTCCCTGTGACTGCAGGTTCTGGTGGCTAGTTTCTGACTTTCATGGGTTTCTTTCTTTTTAGTAAATGTGTGTGTTTCTCTCTTATTTTTTGCGTGCTTGTTTCTCCTTTAGCACAACAGACAGACAGATGGCTGTGACTATTTTGCTAGGCCAAAGCATTCTTGGCTGGATTCCCCAGATGAGTAATGTGGTGATAACTTAGTGGTGTTTCCTCGTTACTCCAATGCTAAGCAGGGAGGGAAAATTAGAGGGATTTATGAAGGGGTAGGGGAAGGGGAAAGACAGATAATGACAAGGTTGGGGAAATATTAACAGCAAGGAAAACTTTTGCCAGGGATTTTTCTTGAGTAACCTCAGCTGGGCTTATCCTAGCTTCCGTGAAGTTTTAAAACAATGGGGCAGGGAGGGAACAACTCAGCAGATGAACATGTCCAGTTTTTTTCTTTCTTTTTATAAATGCCATTAAAAATTGGAAGTGCAAAAGCAGCTTAGAGACAACATTTCAAAGGGGGTTGGGGGCTGAGAGAAATTGCAAGGTAAACAGGACAGTTTCTGTTTTCCCCCTACTTCCAGCCTGCGTGCAAGGAAAGATAACAGCAGCAGGAGAAAGCAAAGTCTGCCATGGAATTTAGCTCTTCTTTTTTCCCTTGTAACAGGAGAGGGAGAGACTGTATGTGCTTCTGAGGTGTCTCTGTCTGCTTTGAACCTTATCAACAGGGACTGTGCAATGCAGTTTCTCTTTCTCCCTCTCTTCTTCTAACTTTTGAAGCAAAACACTTACGTGCAAGGAATGCGGGAGCATCTGACAGCCAGGAAGATAGAGGAGAAAGCCAAGGAGTAGGGAGGAGGGGGCTATTGGTTCCCCTCCTCCTCTCTTTATTTCCTTTCCCTGTTTTCTTTCTTTGATTAAAGAAAGAAGGAAAGAAGAGAACAGTGTAGAGATGTCTTCCCCACCCCTCCCTTAACAAGTCTCAAGAGCATGGCCTGTGTTGAGTCAAGCAGATTGTTAAGGGAGAATGCCTGTCAATGGGATCTCAAAGATGTAATTCTTATTTTTAGGAATAAAGGAAAGAGAAAAGGCCTCTTGTCACAGTTGTTTGCTGTTTATGAAATGTTTTGCCTGTGTGAGACCTACAGGGAATCTGGGAGTATGCTGAATCTGTTGATCTCCCACATTCTCTTTGGAAGAGATCGCTTGCCTTTGCAAGTAGAGACAGTCCATATATGCATCACTACTCATTGTTTTTCAGGTTTGTATACTTTATTAATAGGCATTTGAGTAGGTTCCCTAATGTGGCAGATAGCTGTAAAATAGGCAAGGAAGGAGAGGCTAGGGTTTGCATGGGAGCCATAGGATGGTGGGCACGTCTGAAAGACAGGCCAGAAAGGGGAGTTGAGAGTTGGAGCCGAGCTCTGCTGAAAATCCGGTCCAGCACTTCTGTTAAAGAAAGGATTCTTGGTATCTTGCACCACAATTTCATTGTGCCCTGGCAGAGGTTGCATGAGTTAGGCAGAGGTTCAAATCAAAATCCCAGACCTGGACTTGGAAGAAGCTGAGCGCCAGATCTGAGATTTTGCAGATGGTCCCTCTATATATAATGAGGTCAATCAAAACATCTGATCTCAATACTCTTGAACTTCTGGAGGGGGGCATGAATTTGAGCCCAGGAATATGGGATCATCTGGACTGTGCAGTGGTCTCTGCCAATTGCTTTTCTTTTCTGGCAGGCTGGATGGGTCCCAGCTGTACTGCTGAGTCTCCTTTAGAAGATGCTTTAGGTATAAATCGAAAGAGTAGGAGCCTTTTTGGACAGCCTTCTTTCCCCCAGGTGCTTTGTAATTCATGCTTCCTTACAGGGGGGGAACAAAAGATAAAAGCAATGGATGACTTGTTGAGCATCTCTTATTTTAATGATAAAGAAGGGGTGAGAAGCATTGAAAGGATGTCCTTTCTTGAAGCCCAGTTTCCACATGTGTGAAACTGGGCAATGGAAAGTGCATCTCTTCTGAGTTCAGCCAGGCTCAGGGTCACCAAAAATCCCAAACATCCCCTTTTCACCTGACACCTCACTCTGCTCAGGAATTGCTACACGAAAATAATGAGGAAGGTATAAGAAGTCTCAGGGTTAAATAAGGATCGTGCCTGTGTGATCGGGGTGAAGTTGCTGGCACCAGTGGCCCTACAGGTCAGCTGCTACATGACGGGACTGAGCATCCAATCGTTTATCAGCCACCTCCTGAAAGATGACAAAATCTACTACTGGGCTTGCACTGCTGTTATTAGAGAGCAGCATGTGTATAGGATAGATAAGACAAGGTAGGAGGAGTTTTGAAGACGAGGAGTGTTACTTCCACTAAAATAACACAAGCCTGGAAGATCACAGCCCCCTCCAGTGACACAGCAGGGAAGGGAAGTGAATTTACGTCCAAGATGGTGAGGGAGACACCGTCCATCAGCAGGTTAGCGGAGAAGACATGGACATGGCATGGGTCTGAAGAGTTTGAAGGTGGGTAGAAGGGGAACTTCAGGGGAAGTTGCTGCAGAGGGCTGTGCAGTGCTTGCTGCAGGCGTACAAAACCAAGTGGCTTCTTTTTTCCATGGGAAGGAGTGAGAAAAGCGTTTTCAGTCCTTCAGTGGGTATCAGGCTCCTGTTGGGTCATTTGGAGTCTATTTATGGCATTGCTTATATTGCATCACAGCTTTCAGTCAATCTGTGTCCCCAAATGCTGTTCACAGAAAAAAAAGGAATTCAAGAGCGGAGGGTGTTTGGAGTGACGAAGGGGGAGGGCATGGACTGCGTGCTACGTTCAGCTGTGAGACAGCTAGAAATGGAGGGAGGCAGGAATCAGGGAGGGGAAGGACCCAATCAAGTGAAGGTGTGTGGGGAGACCAGCTGTTAGGCCAAGATGGATGGGGAACAACGCCAGCTCAAGTCCCAGCCAGAAGCTCATCTCAGGCCAGGTTTCAAGAGGAACCCATTTCTCCATTCTGCTTTTTCACCTGGCTCTGCTGCCCTGTGCAGACCTCCGATTGCTGCTGTTTCATTCAGCTGTTCATGCACATGCATCTGGACTCAGCCTTTGCTGTTAATGATTTGCAGTAGCACAGATGGCTCCTGCTCGAACTGGTACTAATTGGGCTGGTGCCTCGCTCAGCTGCTGTCCCAGCACTCCCCACGCTGCACGTACTGCCTTGAGGCACGTAACTTCTCACTGCATCCAAAACGTCCTCCTCGGAGCAGCAGCCACCAGAGAGCCAGGGCGATCTGACGTCCATGCTCCTGGAAGGCTTGCTCCTCCAGCCAGCTCCTCGGGAGCAGGGCAGCCTGTGGTCCTCGAGCGTGCAGGTGGCAGAGGAACGGAGGAGGCTGCTGCAGCTTCTCCATGGTCCCTGCCAGGCTCACCCCCCTCTCCAGGGCCTGCCTCTCTCCGGCTGTGAAAGAAGGAAGGATAAAGTCCTGTCTCCATTGAGTCCAGACTTCCCATTTCACTCCATTTATTGGGCTGCTCTTTTCTTGTAGGAGGGGTCTATCAAAAAAAAAGGTCTGAGAGATCAACACCAGGATGGGGGATCAACAGACTCCAGTCAAGAAAAATACAGGTGCTAGAAATGTCTTTCAAAGAGGAAAAAGGGTAGCAAGTCGCCTACAGATAAATTTAGGATGGCAGTTAGGAGGTTCTGATCATTAGATCCACCACATTATGGCACCACTTCCTTTTCAAAAGACACGGTGAGGCCAAAGTCTTACAGACACGTTGAACGACCTGGTGCTTGCAGTAACAGGGGTCTGGGACTTGATAGTTCAGGAAACCCTTTCCAATTAAAATCCTCCGAAAATTAACGGTGTGTTAGAAAGGTCCAAGAATATCTTACCGGGAATATCTTTAGACCACGTGAAATCCAGATGGGCTTGGGATCCACCACACCTTGCAGGGCTTTCCACAGGGAGCCTCCACGGAGCGGCAGCTGGGTAAACGCTGCCGTTTAGCATCACGTTGCTTTGGAGGTCTGGCTGTGAGCCAGGCTGGCTTTTACCTGGACACAGGTTGGTTGCACACCAGACCATGTCCGTTAAGGTGCACTTGGAATGTTTGCTAGCAAAGCAGCTGTGTCCTGCAGTCAGTGTACCTAAAACAGAAGACTTTTTAAGCCAGACATACTGTGTATTGTGAATTCAGCAGCACTCCAGGTGCATCTAGGCAGGATGCATCTGCTAAGCCTGGTGCAGTGATTTTAAAATATCAGTAGATTTTGCTTGTGCTAAAACCCATGTGTTCTTTTGCATTCTCTTTTCCCGGTAAGCCCACTGTAAACAGAAGTAATACTCAGGATCTTCTAATTGTTGTAGCACATAATCTGTGTGCAAAAGGAACATTTGTGACAGATTTTCTCAGGAAGTGAAAAGGAAAATACAAAGTCACCCCTGAAATGAACTGGCTCTAGGTGAGGAATTGAAACACTAAATTAAGATGACATCAGGCACTTCAGAATGGCTGCGATCTCATAAAAAAATAAATAGGGTAAAATTCCTGTAGGACCAATAGAGACCAAGCGTACCAGATCCAGTGTTATCCAGGACTGTGCGTAACCCCACTAATATTTACTTTGCTAGCAGCCATGTGTGAAAACAGATATTTTCACAGGTATTTCAGAATTTTATCCCAGCTGATACCTTGGCATTTGTGGTGAAAATCATTGTTTACAATGAAAAATGTCCCCAGGACTGCAACAGGGAGGCAAGTTCTCTGTCTGCAGAAAGTGTTGAAACAGGATACAGAAGCAAACACCAGGGACACTATTCACTACACAAACAAGCTCCCCTTCCAACACCTTTGAAAGATGTGGGAGAAGTAACACATGGCAAAACGACTCATAATAATACTGCTTACTATGGTGCTTTTCATTGGGAAAATAAAATGAATGTGTTAAATGTTTATTTTGCTCTTTATATCAGATTACCTGTTGCTACTTGACTGTTCTGAGCTGCACCAAAGACAAAAGCCTTCTTCATACAGTGCAAACCGTGAAGCATCTGGCAAAATCAAATGGTCTCTCACCTGCCCATGAAGTTTGGGGGTAGAGCCAGGCAGGGCAATGAGAAGAGGCTGCCAGAGGAGGGGACCAGGGCATAATTGTGGTGATGGAGACACAGGAAGGCTGGAGAGGCTTGGCTCTGAGCGACGCTGTGAAATATCTTAGTCTTTCTGCTCTCTCCAAACAGGTAACAAGAAACAGATCAGTCCTACTGAGTGGGTCAGATGAGCTTTTGAGTCCTCCCTTTCCCCGGAATCAATGAACCTGCCGTGTGGGTAATTAGTCTGCCAGTCTCATCTCGGTAGCACTGCCTTTGGAGTGCGACATATTCAAAGAGGTCACAAGCTCATTCTTTCCCCCATCCCCCCTTTACCTTTTTTTGTGTGTTCCTATTCTTCTGGTTTTTTTTAATGATGCCCTCCTCCAACACAAGTGGACTCTGGCAGTAATTTGTCATGTCATCTTCAGTAAAATTTTGAACAAAATTGTGCAAGATTCATGGGGGAGCAAAAGCACCACATCTTTTATGCATTTCAGATGGTAAAGTATAAATCAAAAAGCCCAGGGAAGTGTTTGCAGGGAGACAACAAGAAAAAAAATGTAAACAACAGTGAGTAAAGTTAGACTGTGTCTCTGTCTGATCCTGCACTGACAAGTCTGGATTTAATTTTTAATTGTTCAGAGGCATATTGTCTTTATGTCAGTGTGAATACAGTTGATAAAACAGATTTGAGAGAGACCCAGCCCACAAGCTCCTCCCATCACACTCCTCCTCTCTTACAAGTCAGGGTGAAAGTTAAACCCTAAGGGACACGGGTAAAAGGCTTCAAGCTGAGAGAGTGGGGCTTGGGGTTAGGACCTGGTGTTATAACTGCTTAAAGGGGTTGGTTGTTCTTGACCTTGGAGGAAATGACCTCTCTTGGATGATTTTGCTCTTGGTTAAGGCTAAATGTAACTGTAACAACAGTTACATGGGGTAAATTTGGGTAAATTCAGGTTCAAGTTTCAGCTCTTCTGCAAGCCTCTTTCGTGGGAATGATTCACCCGCTCTGCCTTGAAGGTTTGAAAGCGTTTTAAAACTCAGCAGTTAAATCCCATCAGAAATGAATGGGAACTGGCTGAGCAGCTTCTCAAAACTCACCTTTGCAGTCTGAGGGCAATGCCTGTCCCTCCAAACCCGGGCTGACGCTCACCTTCCCACCATCATCGGCGCTGTCGGGTTTGCTTGATAGCAAAAGCTTCGGGAAGGGGATCGTCTCATCCTCACTCCCATGCAGCCTCCAGTCCCTGTGGCCTCGTCGTGTTGTTACAGCAAGAACAACATTAATGAGATGTGAAGGGACGGGCAGGGCTGGCCGCAGGCAGCCGGCAGGACGTTCGGCAGGCGGGTCTGCGTGTATTGCCTGCCTGTATATCCGTATCGGCATTGCACCTCTTGCCTGTAACCAAACAGCGCAAGGATTCTGCAGGCCAGCTGCGTCTGCCTCCGATCCCTTCCTCCGCTCCAGCTGATTTTATGTTACAGGCATAAACCACAATATTTTCTTTTTCTTTTTTTTTTTTTTTTAATGCATGATCGATCTATTTTAAAAGTACACACAGCTATATGGTAGGAGAGATTAAACAGCAGCGTAGAGAAAGATCTCCTGTGGGGAAATCTGGTTATATCCTTTTAGGGGGGTTTTCTCGTTAAGAGTCAGCCTGCATATTCCCACACTGTACTTGAAGGTCAGTCGTGGTCTTATGCTGCTTCCTGCAACAAAATTGAGAGGAGTATGATGAGATCTCATAGTCACAAGAGAGCTCGTTTGTTCAGCAAATCCAGCCGTGACCCTTTCTAATGTTCCTTTCCCTTCTTTCCCTCTCTTCTGCTGGCTTGTTTTTAGCAGAATGCTTCCACTAAAACCTCCCTATCAATATTCAGGGATGATTTCTGCAGTTTGGATAACGTCTATCAAATCCAACAGAGACCAAAGTGCCAGGCATGTTTGTAGAGTCTAAACAGTTATCACAGTCTATGGGATCAAAGACTTCAAGTTGCTTCTGCTTCTTCTTTGGTGGCAAAGGTGCCATTGTGAATTCTTTGTTTTACCAAGTACCTCTGAATGTGATGGCGAGCTCAGGCGCGAAGCTCACGCCTGGGTCCAGCTCTGCAAGCGCTGGCACTGTGATTTGTCTCCGCGCGTGGGGAGCAGCCCACAGGGAGAAGGAGCGTGCTGTGCTGTTGCCTGGATTCGGTCCTGATGTTGGTTCAGATGCTGATGGAGAATGGACCCTGCAGCCAAAGTGCTCTGGTGGCAGGTTCCCTTACCAGTCTCTTCCCCATGTGAAAGGCAGAGCTAAAGCTTTTAAATGTATTTATATGTATACAGACATGGAATCTGTCTGCGTACGCACAGCCTACAAACACAATTGTTAGAAGTTTGGAGTGGAAAGACTTTAAATTCACAGGTTTGTAATCTTTTGTGGCTGTTCTCCAAGCAATATTTCCGTCTGCCTTCTGCTTAATGAATTAGCAAAGCTAAGAGAGGAGCATGAACCTTCAGAAGATATACTTCAGTGCCCCTTATGGCTGATCTGGAAATGATGCTCATTATAGCACTATACGAGCAGGATAGGTAACCCAAAGATGTCAGGAAGGGCTGCAGGCTGAAACAACTAACCAAAGGTTCCTTTTAGACATTTTATTCATCCCAGGGATAGCATTAATAGCACCATTAATTTTGTATTTTTATTTAATTTCCAGGGATTGTGCCGAATCAATTTTTTTATTTCTGTGAAAACAGCGTCAGCCCCCTCTGAGGCCTGTGGCGATGCCCATGTGCATGGCGAAGGGGGAGCGAAGGCTGCTCAGGAGCTTTCCCCTTTGCAGGCTGGGGGAGCAGAGCTCCGGGACCGCAGCAGAGCTCGCTCCTGCCCGGGGCAGCGGGCACGGCAACGGAAGCCTGGGCTGGCACGGGAGCCTCTGAGGGAGGGCAAATGAAAATTTCCCATTCCTGGAGGTCACCCGTGCTTATTCCCCAGTGTGCACTTACCTATAAAGGACATGGCAGATGGGCACAGACAGCCAGAATAGCGAGTGCTGCACTTGTTAGTACCAGGCCAGGTTACGTACAGTGAGTTTAAATATCTAAAAATATTTACAGGAGATGAGGGAAATGAGGGTGCCAGGAGGGGGGGGATGGGTGGGAAAAATTGTTTCAGTAATTACGATGAAGTGATCAAAAAAATCCTGGAAACGTGAACCTGCTTTACACTGCCTCCTCCCCTCTCCCCCCACCCCGGCTTCATTAGTTTTTAACGAAGGAGCACGGGGGGGATTATTTATCTTTGATCATTCCAGAATAACTCTGCAAATGTACAAACTCACTTAAAATCAGCGTTTGCCAACTGTTAAGCTCCGCATTACACCCTGTTTTTTAAAGGCCTCGGGAAGATGCAAAACAGAGGCAGAGGAGATGGATGACTCGCGCAAGGCATTTAAGAAATTGTTTGAAGAGACCAGCTGCCCCCATCCTGATTAGCTGTGTAGCTCCCCGCCAGCTTGATTTCAAAAGCAGGTAAGGGTGCAGGAAAGGGGGAGAGAAGACGATTGCAGAAGGCAGACAGACAGACAGACAGCAGCAGCAATGCTGATTTTCCTCACCTTGTTTATTCAAATGGCTTGTTAGGGATTGTTTTATTCCTGGTGCTGTTTCACACCTTACTTACTTTTCCGTATTTTTGCACCCTTCCTAATTCCACATGTTCAAGATGGCTGTTTTCCGCAGCCAGCTAATACCTTCAGAGCAGATAATCTGGGAATTCTCTGTGTTTGATATACTTACCACACTGCTGCTCAACTCCCATGGTGTGCCTCAAATATTTATTTTAAAAAGGGAAAAAAACCTCAACAAACCCTCCCCAATCTATTTCCTCCACAGTCTTTGCTGCTGAAGCTTCTCACATCACCTTCTGTGGGGAACTTGCAGGATGCTGATCTTGTTGTTTATTCATTTATTTTTGGCAGCATCACTCTAACTGCCTCCAAAGAAGGGGGCGAAGATATTTGAGAAAATAATCTGTAAACATTTATCCCGGCTCTGCCCAGGCAGGCAGGCACAGTCTTTACTCCAAAGCCGCCGTGTGCTGTGTGGGTGATGCACAACCATGTCCCACCCCAGAGCTGGCCACACTCTGGCGATCCAGCTAATATCTGCATTTTACTTGCCCGAGGCTGCTCGTGTTTTTGCAGAGGACAGGGCAAAGACCCACCTTCAACAAAGGCTTTTTAAAGCGAGCCTTACAGAAGTACGCCAGGAACTTGGTTTCCTTACCTTCAGCCAGGGGAGAGAAAAGCAAGGAAAATGGCTCCATGTTTGAATCGCTGCTTCTTTATGAGTTCTAAACATCGAGCATCAAAATGTGACAATTTGAGCAATTTTATCTTCCAGGGTTTGGGCTTTTCCTTACTGACTGACTGTAAGGTGTGCTTAAAAATTAGACATGTTACCATGCATCTTAGAAGGGGCCAGGACAATTCTGGAAAACAGACCTTCTCCCAGTAGTGGAAGGAAGTCTCCAGGACACTGTGCCATCCCAGATTTTAGGAATGCTATATGAGGCAGAGAACTGTGTGCCTCTTGTCTGTGACACTGAATTTCCCCTGTCCCATCCCTTCCAAGACACGGCCCCGGGTCGCATGCTTGCTTCCAGAACAGGAGCCGAAAAGAGGCTTTCAGCCCCAAACTGTGTGGACATTGATGTGCGACCCAGTGCAAAGGCATACTTCTCGTTTCCTGGAGGGGATGAGGCTGCTTTTTAGATTTATTAGCCTGGATATACTTTCCTGGCTAGGTTTGCTTGCTCTCCCTCCTGCACCAGCTCCTGGAAAGCAGCGTTTTCCAAGCAGCGACTCCCAGACCTGCAGAGCTTCCCACGGCTGGGACGGGCAGCCCACAGCCG
>NW_010544523.1:173416-176717 GCF_000687285.1 Phaethon lepturus
GCTGCTCAGAGAGGCTCCTCTGTGGTGGTTCAAACCTCTTTGCACTGCCTTGCCATCCCTCTGCTGGAAAACGGGTCTGAACCCGCCAGACATGGGACATGTACCTGTGATTGCTTTTTCCTGCTGGTCTGGAAGAGAAAAAAGCTTATCAAGAACCTCTCCCACGGGTAACAGGGACCCTGTGGTTTCCATCGGCTGGTGGTGATGCTGATGATATCTGGAGAAAGGAAATTATGTTTAACAAAAAGGAATATTTGTCTTCTGCACAAGACCTTACGCCTCTTTTCACTCCCTTTCTGTGTACTGCTGCAGGGAGGTAGCGACTGACCGTGCGGCACTGACCTTCCCTCCGCTGCCCAGTGGGGCTGGAGCAGCCGTGGGGCTGGAGCAGCCATGGGGCCGGCTCTTCTCCCCCTGCAAGGAGAGAGTAAAGCATGTTCCACTGGAGGCACACTTGTGTCAAGTCCCTGCAAGAGGACAACCTCCACTTCTGAACGGACGGGTAAATTTTCTCTCTAGACTCTACAATAACATCAGGGCGTCTGCCAGAGATTTTCAGCTGATCTCTGTATTCTTGTTTCAATGTTATTACTTTTTTTTCCCTTTTTTTCTTTTTTTTCTTTACCCCAATTCATTTCACTGGTACTTTTACCAGCATTTCCTACATTTTTCAAGACATGATATTCCGGCTTTCTGATGACCTATCTCAAAAGTTGGGCTGCTTATCAGTGAAAGGTACCTTGTCAACTAACTCAGGAGCAGTGTTATGTTTAAACAGAAGCAGACAAAAAGCCATAGGGAATAGAAACCACCGCTGCAAAGGTATTAAAGAAGAGGCTGTTGTGTGAAAAGGGATATTGGGGGAGGTGAAGTTGGAGGCTTTGGAGTTAGCTGTGGGCTTAGTGTATAACTTATTCTGTCTAACACTTGCCATGAAATATCCTAACAATACTCAGGCACTAGTGGTAGCAGAGATATTATCACTTGGGGAGACAACAGAAATGGCCTTATCATTTTGACAATGGCTTTTTTCCCTTATTATCGCTAAGTAACAATATCTCTATTTCACCGCCACTACTGAGCCATTGTTTTTTTGATATATAGGGCCCTTTTCGTGATTTCCGTTTTCCCCACTTGTATTTTATCCTTTGTGCGCCTGTGCATGTGAGCAGATTTTTAAAAGAGATGTTCCACCCAATGGCGCAATGTTAAAGACTGCATCTCTTAAAAGCCAAAGCTGTAGGGGATAGCTACACAAATGTATAGCTTGCCTAATGTCTAAGGGACTTGTGGTGCACCTAGGCTCAAAGAAAGTCCATTCTGCCTGTAGGGTCTCCACACTCCTGAATAAAAAACATGAGTATATAAGACCTGGAGTGTATAAGAGACGTTTGGACCCATTTGTCAGTAGGAATGTCATGTTGCATTAGAAAATGCCTATAACAAAATCTGCATGCTTTGACATGCGGTTTGTCCTCATGTGAAGGCACCGTCTCCAGCATGGCTACACCTCATACAAACGCAACGGATTGCGTCCTCCTCACTGTGCTCCCAAAATGTCTCAGCTGATGGGGTCATATCCCATCTTTTCTCCAGTCCTGTTCCAGAGTTGCGGACTGATCATCAGTTAGACTGGGTGTATATAGTTCTGTTAGATATGGTATATAGTGCCGTCTGGATGTATTCACATTTGAGTCAGCTGAACATTTGTCCTCATTTAATCCTCTAGCCTCTTTCTGTTCCTTTCTCTTGGCCATCCCCATGGTGTCTGAGCACTGCTGTCTACCTGACTCACCACCATTGTTATGGATTATCATCTGCCTGGGCTATGAGTGTGCTCTCCCATTATCCACTCATCATCCACAGTGGCTCTGTCTGGATACTTCTTTCTGCTGATACCATCAGCTGCCACTGTCTATTCTACACACAACAGAGAACCCTCCTACCTGAGCCCATTGCTATGGTTACAGGCATCCTGCGGGCGGTGGGACCAACAGGAGCCATAAATGAAGGCACTACTGCGGTATTTGCATAAAGACTCCCTACCTGCTGCGGAACGGCCACGTTCTCCAAAACGACTCCCACGAGTTTCTGTCGCTGTCGTTGCAAATTTGTATGGATGGGCTGGGACATCAGGACTCAATTTACACTTTCTTGGCTTGGACTCATGGCCAGAACAGTTTTTATGGAGGAGGAGAGAAAATTTACCTTAGAAGATGACAGTACTCACCTCCCTTAGATATGAAATAATAAGGAGGAAGGTCAGTTTTTACTCTCCCCTCACCTTTGCACGCCCTGCTTTGCAGAGAGCCTCAGAGACTTGAACCAGCGACATGCTAAGCTACTTGTTGGCCCCAAATGCCCAAGCACCAGGGAAGCGAGTCATCTGTCATACACCTGCTCCAGCACTTCCATTGCAGTACTAAGCGACGCGCTCAAAACCTACCATTAAATGGAGAGAAAATGTGACCAGCCTAACTGCTATCAGAAAGTTGAATGCTTAAAATAATGCCACTGGAGGATCGAAGAGGAAAGAACAGGAGGTAAAGCAGGCTATTTTCCTCATCTGTATTATTTTTTTTCCCCAAACAGAAGAGGCGCACAGTGAAATTAACCTCTACTCCTTTGATTTTTTTCCTCCTCTCTCTCTTGTGCACACACACACTCCCTCTCTCTTTTAAGGCTTATATATTATGATTTGATGCAGGAGGATTTTTCATTAGAAGACGTGAATAAGGCTTTAATACAAATCAGTCTGGAGAGCCTTTTGACAGGATTTTTAAATAGTGCCCCTTGTCTCCTCCATGCAGCCGCACACTATCTTGTTCCCATGTTGACCTCTCTGTCTTTCCTCATTAAAGAACAAGTCCAGGCCGCTGAGCCCTCTCTCTTTTTGGAGATCTTCACTGCTCTGCCTCACGCCCAGCCACTCCCGCTGCTGACCGACAGCTCCTCACCCCCAGTAATTTCTGCGCTGCATTAATTTCTCATTAATCTGCATCATGATTTATGAGTCTGAAATGATGGAAGACTTCTAGAGGAGCACTTCTCATTTGGCCTGCTGGCTTTTCTCCCTTGCCCCTTCACCCGCCTCCTTCAAAAGCAAACAGGCCTCTTCTCCCACGCTGCGTCCGCAGAGCATCATCTCTGCGGACAGCCGAAATGGGGAGGAACGGGTTAAGCACGGTGCTCTCTGGCTGCTTTCCTTATAAATGATTTGAGCGAAGAAACGCTGGGGGAAAAAAGGACCCACTTTCCTCTTCTAAAGGCCTTCAGCAGCTGCTCTCCAAGCCTGCGACCG
>NW_010544524.1:0-219 GCF_000687285.1 Phaethon lepturus
GATTCGACCTCTCGCTGCAAGCCTAAAATCGCATCTACACTGTGATTAGCAATAATTTCCATTTCTGCTGACAAGTTAACTATCGCTTTTTCTAGCTGTACTACTCCTAGTGATGGAAAAAGCGCCCGTACAAAGCTATGATAACCTTTATTATATCTCACCAAAGGATTTGTAGTTATAGAGCGCTTTGCCCTAAAAGCTTTCCATGTTCCTCTCATG
>NW_010544524.1:293-1078 GCF_000687285.1 Phaethon lepturus
TTGATCTCCCCACAACCACCACAACCCTTCTGGCAGATTGCAAGTGGCATTTATCCTTTGGCTGTTGTTGGTGGTGCTTTGTCCCCAGAAATAGTCCACCCATGGCTGCACCCTATATCCCTCTGACTAATTGCTCACGCCGCTGTCGCTGTGTGATATTTTTAGTGTGATCGCTGTCCAGTTCCCCTCAGTCTGATTAAACCTCCCCAGGTTTATACTGTTCACAGCTGTATAATTAACATACACTACCGTTTCATTGATCAACGTTAAAATATAACGTTGATCTTGATATGGTACATAGTGTTGCTTACACTGGTAGCGTGTATTGAACATCGCATAGGGGTTCCTTTCCATCCAATTACTCAGAGGAAGGCCCAACAACGGGCCCTGTATCTCATCTGCAGTTCCACAGATCCAGCAGTTGGTAGCGTTAGTATAATTAACCGCACTCTGCAGCAGCGACACAAACGTGTTTGCTGTAAAGACAGCACAAACGCTGCCCACAGCTATCAGCCCAAGCAGCACCCTTACCATGAACTTACTGCTTACCTCCCCTCCATCATCATTGCCTGATATATCATTCTATATTACAACAGAAATATCGAATATACCCAAAATTCTCTATCCCCTCAACTCCGTTACACCATATACACCATGGGGAAAGTGTCTGGTTCAGATATACTCTTTGATTTCCTGTAAAAGAAATGATATATTTATGACAATAAATACAACGACTGTATGAGGTTTAATAAGGCCAGTGCAGGGTCCTGCACTTTGGCCACAAC
>NW_010544525.1:0-2834 GCF_000687285.1 Phaethon lepturus
TCCGAAGCGGACACTGCTGGCTCTGCTGCTGCGTCCTGGGGTGAGTCCTTGCTCAGAGCTATGAGGCTGCCCAGTGATGCCAAGTACCAGAATAGCTTTTCTTCCATGAACTCTATCTGTAAAAACACCTCCTATGTTGCATATTTAATATGTGACTCTTCCCCTGGCCTTATCCGAGAAGCGTGGCACCAAAGATACCCTGCTGCAGGGAACTCTAGCTTTGACAGCCTCTCCGGAGCCCAGAGACAGGAGACTTGTAAATAAAGTGCAGGGGAAAGGAAACATGCTGGCTCTGCTCAGGAAAATGTGTTCTTGTGGTCAAAAGACTAATTCAAATGGATGGATTAAAGAGCGTGGTATGCCCAGCTGCTTGCAGGTCCTTGGAGCAAGGCTGTAAGTGTCAGATGAAGCTAAACTGACTGAGAGGCCAGGACAAGCCTTGCAGGGCTGGACGGCCGGGCGCGCTCGGCGCGCTCAGGACATGGGCACGAGCCGGGTGCAGCTCGCGGGAGCTGCAGCACCTCTCCGAGGGTCCTCGCAGGCCATTGCAGCATGAGGCAACTCCCCAGGGAGGTTGCATCAGCCATGGAGCAATGAGTAATGGGGCAGTTTTGTGTCCCAGAAGAGAATCAGGAAGTCATTAGAGAAGAAAAGCCTTGTTACCTGCAAGGATTATGATCTTCCTTCCCCTATGGAATAGCATTGCCATAATTTTCTTTATAAGATTGTTTATGGGGAAAATTAAATTGCTTTAGTTAGACTTTAGATGCATTTATGATGTCAGTGGGGTCATAAACCCACAGCAGGAAATAAAACCAGTGCTGATAATTCCGGGGCACAGCCTGGTGCAAGATAGCGCAGGTGAGATTACTGTCAGCACGACGGTTCCCACAGCCCTCTGCAATGGGAAATGGCTCTTAACGTGAGCAGTTCCTGCTCAGAGCTGTGAAAATGCCAAAGAGGCACCTGGCAATTTTTACGGGATGCCTTCCCTTGGGAAGGACAACCGAGGTGGCAACCTCCTTCCCTCTCCTCTCCAGCTGCGCTCTCGATGGCAGCCCTGGCACAGGCTGCTTGCCCGGGTCTCCCAGCCCGTCAGCTCCAGCATCACCTTCCAGCCCACAAGTCAAATGTCCCGGTGACCCAGCGTTGCTCTGTTCCCCACAGATCACCAAGGTGGCTCAAGGGTAATTGCTGGTTTTATATCTTTTCCTATGAAGAGGCCCTAGGTTGTAAATGACACTGAGTAGAGGTGAGGAAGGACAAATGGCAGAGTCCAAGGTCAGCTTACAATGAGTGTGATGGGAGATCAGGCTGACTTCTCACTGCCTGCGTCTCCCGGTGGAGGCAGATGTGAGCAGGAAGGGACCACAACAACTGAGGCCAATTCCTGGTGATGAAAGGCTCCTGGTGAGGGCACAGGGCACTTGTCTGCCCCAGCACCCGGCTGCGACAGCCCGAGTCCCCCTGTTTGCCAGAGAGCCTCAACATCTCAGCTGGGGACTGACCCACCACATCTCCCACCCCAGAGGACCTGCCGCTGTGTCCCGCTGCCGACAGGCTGCACCCCAGGGCATCTCGTGTGCCTTTCCCCTAAAGCTTCGCCAGCGGCCGAGGAAATGCCATGCAGCAGAAAGCAAATGTTATCCCTCCTGCTAAGCAGCTCACCTGTTATTCTCCTTCTCTCTCTCCCCCCTGCCTTGCTGTGGATCTATAAATACTCCGGGAGTGTGATAAATAGAGGATTGCTGCTAAGGCTTTGTCAGCTGCAGTTGGAGCTGACTGTGCAACTGTTAATTATGCCTCAGCAGCAGCTGGACAGGTTTAAATCCTTTTGATGCTTTGAAATGCTCCCTCTGGGGAAGTTTAAGGAATAAAGGTTGTCGTGGCTGATGGGTGTTTGCTTCCGCCTCTTGAAAGCGTACAAGACACTGATTGCTGCATGAGGACTGTTCTCCTGGCTTCCATGGCCTGTTCCTGGAAACACGCTCTGTATAATGGCAAGAAGTTGTTTCTGCAGATCTATAACCGCAATAAAGCAGTCAGCGTGCTGCCAGCATGGCATAGAGTTTACCCATGTAAGCTTTCCCCAACAGACAAAACCGAGTTGGAAAGAGAAAGCAGCGAGCTGCAGGCCATGGCACTGGATTTCCTGGGGAGGGGGTGGGAACAAACGGTTAGGGCCCGCGTTAATGCCTCACTGGAGATAGCCTGGTGACGAAGGAATCGCCAGACAGTGGCTTGGGTTAACATAGTCAGCTGTGGGTGAAAAGCTCCCGAGGGGTTCAGGACAATCAGGGACTCTGCTGGTCCCCCGACTCCTGGTAGCTTGCCAGGCTGAGCCCTGGGGGTGTCCGTGTCTTCATCTATGAGCTTGCTGCTCTGGATTGCTTTTTGGGTTTGCTGTGCCATATTTCTACTTGTGTTTCTCAGAAGAAAGGCTTTGCTCTGTCACATTCATGGCAGCTTCCAAATTATTCCACTGAGTGAGGGGCATGCACCCCTCAGCTTAAATCCTGGTCTAAAACATTCAAAGTCATGGGGTAGCCACATCAGAAGCCTTTCCTAAGCCTCTGGATAAAAATCTCTTCCTTTTTCTGCCATTCACCCCTACCCTCTGGTACAAAGTGCCCTGGGTGCTGTGTGGGTGCCCTGAGCAGAGGTATCATCACGGGTGATGGATGATGCCCTGTCAATATGAAAGAAAAATCCAAGCTGCAAACATCAGATGGTGATTGTGGGCAAGTGTCTCCCAAGCTGTGTGCAGAGCTGGGGCGGAGCGAGGCCTGGAGCCGCAGGGCTTGGGCCCAGGCGCCCTGCTCAAGCTGTGTGCT
>NW_010544525.1:2865-7920 GCF_000687285.1 Phaethon lepturus
GAAAGAGAGGGAGAGGTAGGAGGACGGGTCGTCTTCGGTCCTGGCTGCTGCACTAGCAGTGACAAGTTTTTAGTACGTGCACCAAGTTTACTACTAACCTGAGCTCCACATGTCTGCTTAAGAAGTGCTTTCCACACTTACCCTCCTCTTAGAAGATTGCTCTGGGTGTCTGTAAAGCATTGTAAAGTCCTTGTCGTAAACAGTAGTCTGCTTTCACAGGTATTTCCTCCTGGACATAGTCTCCTTCCAGCCGCGATGACTGCAGACCAAAGGCTGGGTGTGATTTCTCTTGTGCAATCAAGTAAATGGTGTTGCTGGCAGAGGACGCGCAGATGTGGCTACCCAGGCGCGCCAGCCCGGGTACACACTGGTGCACGTGCCCTTCCGTGCCCAGCCATGTGCCGGGAGTTCACCGGCCACAACGCTGCTGCAGCGTTCCCAAGCCGCAGCTCTGACGCAGGTTCCCCAGGCAGAGCTTCCAGCATGACAGGGCTGCGATAATTTGCCAGCAAAGCCTGGGGTCTTTTCCAGAAGGAAAAGTGCCATCACATGGAAAAGTGCCTCCAACCCCCGTGTCTCCAAGCCCCTCTGTGACGTTTGGACCCTGCTATGAAGGCTGCCCAGGTGGTGCAGCCTGAAGGTGAGAGCCGGGGGGTGGCAGGACCGCAGCACGCTGTTCCCTGCTCCATCCTTGGCAAGTCACTGAGCGTCCAGACCCTCGTTGCATTGAGTTCCTGCCCTCCTCCACCTGCTGTAAAATGGAAGTGATGAGATTCGCGTCCCCGAAGGGAGTTGCCAGGGCTCAAACCAGAGAGCTTTGCAAGCGATATTTTTTGGTAGCATTTCCAGATTTTCAACAGCCAGGAACAGCAAGGGCAGGAGACACAGCAGCTTTTGAGATGCAAAATCCCCCATATTACTTGACTGGGAACGTGCTTAGTTTGCTTTGTCAACAGTGAATCTAAGAAATGGGACTTTTCTTAGCGATGTTCTTGTGAAAACAGGACGTTTTGATGTTTTTGATGATACGGCTCAGTATCCTCAGTTGAATCAGCCACCCAGCGCCCCAGGGAGCCCTGGAGAAGCGGAGGTGACAGCTGTCTGTCAGCAGCCTCTGGGGTCCCAGCAATCCTCTTCCCTGCTTACAAACAGCCTCTCCTCCAAAGGAGAGCAGATTTACATCAACAGCATGAGCTGCACCTCTTATCTCAGCAGCACCCAGAGTCACAAGGGCAGTTGCACGAGTGATTAACATTAATGTCTAAAGAGGCAGAGCAGCTTCCTGGAGAGGCTGGGAAATGTGTCCTCGTGTCTGCCGGGGGAGCCGGTGCTGGCAGCAGGTTCCTGCTTCCCATGGCCCAGCAGCATCAGGCTGGGCAGCAGCGCCGAGGCTGCGACGATGTCTGGGGCACAGCCACATCCCCCAGTTTTAAACATGCAATGGAAATTCATCTTCTCAAGCCCTGCTGATCGAGACAGAGGTGTTTCTCCAGGCATGGAGATGTTTCTCTAGAGCCCTTGGAGGGAACCTGTTTTTTTTCCACGGCTATCGAGTGGGCCCAGGAGGACAAGTCTAATTTCGGTATCCCCAAAGGCTGGCTAGGGAGTAAACGGTGCAAAGAGCCTGCCCACTCTCCCGCAGTTGCAATAACATCCTTTGCATTACACACCCCATGCTAGCTGCTTTCCTTAGCACTCAACAACCGTTTGCCTGGACAAATTAGCAGCTGACACATGCAGGTAATTGTAGCTACAAATTGGGAGATGGCCACTTTGGAAAGGTAGACATGGGGAGAATCATCTCACCTCACTCAGGCTATGCAGAAGGAAATAGGAATGGCAGGGTCCTGCGGCACTGATATAGAGAGAGGATGGGAGCTTCATCCCGCCTGAGACAGGTGCCAAAAGCAGAGGGGATAACTCATGGCTGGATGTGCCCTGGAGACCCCAGCTCATTGCACAGCCCAGGCTGTTAGGGAGAGGGTGTCCTTGTACATCCCGGGAAGGGAAGGCTGTGCCATCACCCCCCACCCGCACTGCTCCGCTGGTGACAGTCACATCCTGGTTCCCATATGGCCCAATGCCACTTCAAAGGGAGAAGCTGTCAGCTCTCAGGAGGGAAGGAAAAGGAGGAAGGACAGAGATGAAATGAACTGAAGAGGAAAATTAGTCTGAGCAAAATTCTTGCAGTGTCCAGGACACTCAGAAGTAAGCTGCTGGTCTCTGATCTCCTACAAAATAGTGGTCAGCCCGGTGACTGGGAAATCTTTCTGCAATTGCCATTTTGCTATTGAGCTAACTCTACTCTTTGCCCTTTTTTCATCCTTGCCTGAGAGGAATTGGATGGAGTCAATTTGCTTCACTTTGTGTCTGATCATTTTCTGCCTTTTAATCAGAAGGTCCATCAGGGAGGAGAGGCAGATCAAAGCACCTCCATTTTTCTCATCACTGCAAGCCCAGGGCCCCGTTGCTGCCCAGCCAAGGCTCTTTAGTGACAAATACTGCTGCCCTCAGTCGCTGCCCAGGAGATGAGATGACTAGCCGCCCCGCTCGCCTGGGCATGCTCCCTCCTATGTACACGCGGGTGCTCCGCTTCTTGACGTGTTAGTAGTCACTTAGAGGCTCACATTGCGCTGGCTCTTGGGAGACCTCACTGGGGCAAACAGCCCCGTAGCTCTTCCAGCTCCATGCAGGAACGATGATTCCGGCTAAAAATGGTCTTGCAGCTTCTTTTAAAGGCAGCAGTTCCCTGGCGGCAGGGAAGGGGGGTGGGCATGGACACGGATACGGACATGCACCGCAGCCCAGGGAACGCCGGGCTCCGCGCTGCCTTCTTGGCAGCTGCTGGCTGGCTGGCTGATTAGTGTGCGTTATAATGTCTTCTGAGAGTTTGAAGTACTTGTTAGTAATAATAGCACCACCACCGATAATAGTCAAGATTAAAAATAATTAAGGAAGCAAACTGTAGAGGAGATTGGATGCTCAGCTGCACAAATAACCCAGGGGACTCCCTCAGGCTCCTTCCCCGGGGACGAGGCCAATGTTACAAGGAGATGGTCACGGTCCACCTGAGCGGGACAAGGATTTGGAGAGATTTCAGAAGCACCACCAAACCTTCGATCTCTGATGTTTTGTTACTGTCTCCTCCTTTGCAGGCTGTTTGCCCAAGAATACCTCATTTTCAATGACAAGACACCAGAGGAAAGCTGACAAGCAGACTCCTGACCATGGGGACCTTATTACCAGGGCTGGAGAAGCCGGTGAGCTCTGCTTGCTCCGAGTGTGGCAGTCAGTAGGTGTGTCACAGCTAAATGATGGTGTTTCTGAATTTTTTTATCTAGCAATAATACAGGTCTCAGAAACTTGGAGGGAAACTCTTTTCCTTGGTGCTGTCATCTCTGGAAAAAAGTGAGGAGGATAAACTATTTTTCAGTGCACCCCTTACGGGCTGTAATCCCGGTTTCTAGCAGCTGCCAGGCACGTGGTGCAGGGATGGTGAGGGCAGGGCCTCAGCTCGGGCAGGCAGGAGCCGACACGGCGTTATCACGATGGGCAAAATGGGAGCAGAGAGTGCTTTGTGTCCACCCGTCCGGCACCAAGGAAAACCTCCGAGATTGTTGGCCTTTGGGAAAGAAAAAGCTCAAAGCAGGGCAGGAAGATGGTGTAGAGAACGAGCTGGCAAGGCAGGGAGAGGAACAGAAATGAGCTTTGTTTGCTTGGTCTGTAAAAACCTGAGACATGGAGGAGGTGAACTCAGAAGGTGAGCGTTAAGCTGGACTCTGGTTCCAGCTGCACTAGAGCACCTCTGGTCATCTGCTGCCCTTTGGCATCTATGGCAAAATCCCTCAGTTTTGTCAGGTCTTGCAGTTTTGGGGCTCTTTGGTGATTGTGTGAACAGTCCTGGCTCCTGGGAATCACTAAAGTCTGTGAAGATAGCTGTTGCATCTTTAAAAAAAAAGGTGTATAGCCCACATACATAGTTATGTAAAAAAGCCCAGAAAAGGTGCTTTTTTAAGCCTAAAGGCTGAAAAAAGAGAGTCCAACAAAAAGAAAATATTTCTTTTATTTTGTTTCTTCAATGACTGAGAAGTATGTTTCAGCAGGTACAACTGTGGTTTCTTTATAAAGCAGAGACAAGATCAAATGTATTGTAAAATACGTGCCAAGCCAGACAGCAGCTGGGCATCACAAAGCAGGTAGTGGATAATAGATACTAAAGTTCAATAAAGCAAATGAGAAATAACAGTGGTGAACATCTCAAAGTTGTTTCCATTTCAAACCATCTCTGCCAAGGAATCTGTTCATCACTTTTCTATGTTATGGTAATTTATTATTTTTTTTAAAGAAAAAACGTTTAACTGGATCTTTGAACTTCCAACAAATGCTGGCCCTCTCTTCCAAATCAATATTTACTCTAAATGCAGCAGTTGGCAGTGCCAAGTGTCCCCTTCCACCGCGGCTCTGCTCTGCTCAAGCAGGGCAGCTTGTGGGGGACGGGGTCACACAGGGACGGGGCTGCTCTGCTTGGGGTGCGCGCTGGTGGAGAGCACTGGGCACAGAAGATCGACGGTGGGTATTTAAGTCTGGAGAGTATTTATTCCGAGACCTAGTAGTATGACAAAAATAAATGAAAAAAAACCCCAAATCAGGGCAGGTAAACATTGTCCCGGTCGCGGTTGCGGCGCTGTGCGGAGGGGAGCGCGGGCTCGCCAGCCACTGGATGGCATTGTTGTTTCACACGGATAAAAGCTGCCGAAGCTGCCCTAAACTGCAGGAGGCTGGGCACCCATTTTCAGGAGACTCCGGGGTTCCTCTGAGCGTGGTACGAAGGGAGTCATGGCCGGAGCGACACCGCGCATTGGCGGCTCTGCCGTGGCAGGGCAGCGGGCGCTGGGAAGAGCCTGGTCTGTGCCATGCTCAGCTGTCCCCATGGGTGCCACCGCTGCGGCTGGGCCGGTCCCAGCTCCCTGCCCGCAGAGAGGGGCTGGAGGATGAGTAGGGCGCGGGGGCCTGCGCCGGGGATGCCCTTCGGTGGAGCAGCCGACGGGGGCAGGG
>NW_010544525.1:7988-8362 GCF_000687285.1 Phaethon lepturus
CTTCCCGCGTGCCCCTTGCCTTCCTGGTGCAGACCAAAGGGAGCTCACGCCACTGCTCAAGTACCCTCAGCGTGGTGCGTTTCGGAAGAGGGAGAACTTGGGATTTGGGTGGTGAGCAGCCATGGCTTGGGTCAGTCCAAGGCTAGGAGCTGGTGGCACCCACAGGAGACGTTGCAGCACCCTGTGTTTACTCTGGCCCCGTGCTCGCCTCATATCACCCTTCCTTCCACCCCACCTGTCCAGGCCACCGTGCCTCGAAGGCAATGGGGTCATTCCTCCCCATGGTCCACTCGCGGGAAGGGAACATCTCCCCCTTTGCCGTGGGGAAGAGGCAGCTCTGGCAGCGCGGAGGGAAGAGCCCAGCGGGTGGGAAG
>NW_010544525.1:8428-15544 GCF_000687285.1 Phaethon lepturus
GGCCGCAGTTGCAGCAGACGATGCCGAGCAGGTAACGTTTAAAGGAAAGGAGCCTTCTCTCGCTGCGTTGCAGACACCGGAGGCATGCAGCTCGCACCTCCGTGTGCAGACTGGGAGAAATTAATATTTGAAAAGAAAATGTTGGACTGGAGGGCTTGATGCTTTACTGGTGGGGTGAGCTCCTAAGAGCGCTTCCTCAGAGCACATAGGCAGGCCTGCTACTGATACTGCTTTTTAATTACCTGCATAAGCAGCTCCTGCCTCTCCAGCTAAGACATATACCTGTTACAGGCTCTTAGAGCTGTCAAGACCTCCACGTCTAGTGCAACCACTGCTGAAGGGAACAGGCACATTAGTGCATATTAAAGCATTAGCTTCAGGAGAAGTCCCTGGGAGCGCCTGTGCGTTTCTGTGAGCAGGGAAGGACTGTTCCCTGCTGCTTTCCGCAGAAGGAGTAGAAAGCACCAGCTGAAACAGGCGTGTGGTACGCTCCAGGTACACCAAGGGCTCTTGACACAAGGGGTAATTTGTGCAGGAACCCCTTGCTGCCAGATGCCAAAAATGCGTTTGTAATGTGGCGGGAGGAATTAACGGAAGAACAATTAATTGAGGCAGTGGTGTCCGCTCTGGCTGATCACTGGAGGCTTGGAGAGCGTCCCGGGGACGCAGTGTGTTTGCCTGAGCCTACACGCCCAAGTCCCTCTTAACCTCTTCCTTAGGTATCCACTAGTACCCGCTATAGAGCTAAGGTACAGGATTAGAGGCACCACTTGTATTCCCCAAGAGCTACAGTAACTGGGCTGAACACTGCTGGGATGCTTTAGGCTGCTGTGGCTGGACCACGGGCAGCCATTTCTTTCTTTTCTTCTCATTCTTCTCTTCCCCCCCTATAAACTGTGTTCACATAAATAACGCACTGCGTGTAGCCTGGAAGAGGAAGCACAGCAGGTGCTGCTGGTGAAAGGTGATTTCTTCTTGCTGAGCCCTTCCACCACTGTGCCCAGCCTGGCCTGCCGTGCCTGTCATTTAGCTTAAAATATCTGCTGTGTTTGGGAAGCTGCATAACTCATTTCCCTTCAAGGCTGTGTGAATGTTGCAGCGTATTTTGCCAAAACCAGCATGGAAACTGCAGAAAGTAGAAGTGAAGATGGGTGAGGGTTAAACATAGCACAACAGGTGAACTAAATTTGGGTGGGGAATTTCGGGTATTTGTTTCTTGGAAATGAAAATACTTAATTGTCTTCTGCATTTATCAGACCCCAGGCGAGTTCTGCAAATCCCAGCTGTGGCTTTCGGTCCTAGCCCTGGAGGAGGACTAGCCATGTGTCTGCTGCGTCAAAGCCCAGCCGAAACATATGGGTATCACAGCTCTGAGGTGGGCACCTCTACTTTAACTTCTATTGGGCTGAGCTGTTACAGATCACCGAGTGTCATCCTGGAGACATAAAAGCAACCACCACTGTGTTGGAAAAAATCCATTCTGGGAAGCGCCAGCCATGGCGGCTGCTGGGGCGCGGGAGGCTGCCCACGGGCTCAGGCACTTACTGCACTTGGGCGAACGCTGGCCGTAACGGTGCGCTAATCCAGCGTGCAATTGCCAGAAGGGGTTTGCAAACCACCTGCAGGGTCCAGTCTGTCCTCCTCTCTTTGAACAGCTCTGAACAAAGTAGTCCTTTTTTCTTTTGTTTTTGAAGATTTTTGATGGGACTAAATGGTCAGAAATAACGTTTCTCCACTAGGCAAGTAAAGGACTTAGGAAATAGGCTTTCCATCTGCAAGAGGGTCCTCGATTTTCCTTCCTGGGTAGCCGGGTGCACCCCAGAGGGGCGTTGGGCTGCTGGCTTCCCCGTCCGCTGGGACCAGCCTCCCGCTGGCTAAATGGCCGTGACTCCCGTCTCAGGGCTGGCGAGCTGACCTGGCTGTGTGTCTGAGGCTGTGCAGTGCCGCGGCGACGTGCGATGCCCCAGACGCCACTGTTCACGCAGCCGCAACGCAGCCGCTCGGGGGAAACTCGGTGGGAAAAGCCACAGCGTCAGTCTGAGCTTTCCGGCACAGGGAAGAGGGTGAAGGCTCCCCAAAGGCCAAGAGGTGGGAAGGAAAAAGTCACTCTCTGTGTTTATTTTTGTTTGTATTTTAATAGTAGGGCTGTAACAAGTGGAATCGTCTACGTGCTGCCATGGAAACAGCAGCCTTGGTCCCCAGCACAGTTCGCAGCCATCTGCAAGGGAACAATTGTTGGCCTGTTCGGTAAAATCATCCGGGGTGGTGCCGGCGGCGTGCGGCTGGAGGTGGGAAGGAAAAAGTCACTCTCTGTGTTTATTTTTGTTTGTATTTTAATAGTAGGGCTGTAACAAGTGGAATCGTCTACGTGCTGCCATGGAAACAGCAGCCTTGGTCCCCAGCACAGTTCGCAGCCATCTGCAAGGGAACAATTGTTGGCCTGTTCGGTAAAATCATCCGGGGTGGTGCCGGCGGCGTGCGGCTGGGCCCGGGGGAGCCCCACGGGGACAACCAAGGACGTGCTTGTCACACTGAGTGATGGGAGGTACAAACGCCCGCAGGCAGGATCGGCAATGTCCTGTGTGGAGAAGAGCTGACATGCAAACCCAGTGTGAATCAAATTGGTTTGAATGAGCATCTGATTCCCAGGGGCTGCAGCACTTTGTGTGCGATGCTCACAGGCATTCATGCTGCCGGCTTTTCAGTGCGTGTGAACGCCGGGATCTCTGTTCCAGAGAGGTCTGTGTGTGCAAGGATAAGTCTTCTGAGAGGCAATGGTGTGGGAGCTCCTGGCAGGCGGCTGCTCCTGTGGCAGTGAATTTTGCCTGCCCCGGGCTGGGAAATGGAGCCAGGTTAACCTTCTGCATGTGAACAGTTTGACCGAACGCACCGGGCTTACGAAGCTCTTGGCATAAAGCATACGCAGAAGACTGAGCATCAGCCAGCATTTGCCAAAACTGCTGGGGAGGCAGCTCCCGGCTTCACTCAACCATGAACTGGGCTTCAAATCTGTGAAGGGCAGGTTCTGTTCCCAGGCAGCTTCCCTACCTGAAAAGGAGATGCATGTGAAAAAGAAATGCACGTGAGAAATGGCAGGGAAGCACCCGATCCACACTAACCTCCTCCCTGTTTGGACAGGACTGCTAAGCCCAGGACTGCTCTGCTGGCTCATGACCTAAACGCACTGGGACACGCTCTGTTGTCATGAGTGCGTGTCGCTGAGGTCTCACGCTGATGCCACGTGGAAAGCCGCGGAGAGCCCTGCCAGAGGAAGGTGTCTTTCCTCCGCTAGAATCAGCGAGGGTGCGACCCGCCGGCTGCCAGCGGAGGCCAGCTCTGCCCTCCACCCTTCAGAGGTCCTTCGGCACCGTCGGTACCCAGCCCTGGGCAGGCTTGGGTTTCTTCATCCTCGCGGTCTGCCTGGAAGGACAGCGCAGACGCTCAGGACTTTGCCTGAAGAGGCCATAGAGGAGCCGATTTCTCCTTGTTAACAGAATGAGGAGCAAAACCAGCCTCCTAACGCGTGTGCATTGAACCTGTCGAGCCGAGCTTGCACACCCACAGTCTTCCCCACGCCGGCCCAGCAGCTGAGCACAGCCCTGCCTGAGCCCTGCCTGAGCCCTGCCTGACACAGCTGGCAGGCACTCATTCGCGCTAGCTCGTGAAACCCCTTCATTTCTGCCTGTTCCCTGTAGCGCTCATTTTCCTCTTAGATTCCCATGACTGCACTTTACATGTGTGAACGTTTAGGGGGAAAGATTTTGAAGCTTCCAAGCTCAGATGCCGGAAGAGAAGACACTCACTTGCTGGGAGAATTTGCAGTGGTTAACTTGACTGCAAACATCTCATTCAACCAGGCAGAGAGGAGAAAAATTACTTGGTTTTAATATACTTTGTCTTCAAAAATATTTAATGAAAGAGGGAAAATAAATTCAGGGGGGCTTGTGGGCATCCTGAGATGCAGAAAAAGAGGTAAAATTAATCCTATCAATAATCCATGATGAATGATTCACTCAGCTCTTTTATTCACAGTTGCATATAGTTATCCTTATTCACTCGGAGATGCAGTACTCACGGAATATATACAGACTCATACGCATACAAATTATGAGCTCGGCGAGGGCTCCTACGCAGCCGGGTTACGGCTCAGCGTCGCTCGCCCATCGTCCATGGCTGCAGGGACCGTGCTCCCGCTGGGCTGCGCACCGGCCGCTGAGCCGCCGCCGGGCTCTTCAGGAGGTTTCCGCACGGACGCGTGCCAGGGCTTGGCTCCTGGCTGCTTGCGTTTTCACAGCGAGTCCACCCACGTGCTGTAGCAGGGGTGAGGGAGGGAAGGGGTCTGTGTTGCCCTCCCGCATGCCGGCGGGGGGACTTGCAGGAAGAAGGGCTATAAAGCCAGCACGGCCGTGTCCGGCGTGCTCGGTGCTGCCTGGTGGGAGAGGTGACACCGGTGTCCCCAGCCCTCGGCTGCTCCCACGCAGCCCCCCTGCACTGGGGCTTCCCTCTCTTTTGCTGGTTTATACCAGAACCTCGGCTCTGGTTTCAGCGGTGTGGTCCCAACCTCCCGGCAGCAGCAGCAGCCAGTGCCTCCTGCAGTGCAGAAGGACAAACACCCGGCTGCCCCACGGCGCTGTGAGCCGGGAAGCTGGCTGCAGGAGGCAGGAGATGTATTTCTGCCTCCCAGGAAAGTCTTTTTCCTCCAAAAATTCTTTGCGGGAGAAAAGAATTCAGTGGAAAAATTTCATTAGAAATAGAATTTCTAAAAAAAACCAAACAAACAGTTAAAAGAAAATGGGGATAAGTTCTATCATGGTTCTGTGGCCCATGCAGAGAGGGCTGAGATGGCCCAGCAGCCCGAGAGCCTCTCCTGGGAGGAGTCGGAGGAAACGCCGGGCGATGCCGAAGAGCAGAGGGGACAGCCCCATCAGACACCGCTCCGGTGTGGGGAGCACCACGGGCGTGCGCGCTGGAGAGGAAAACCCAAAACGTGCACAGAGCCAGCAGCAGCGCCAGCCCGTGGGGACAGACATGGCTTTCCTGGAGGGAGGAGAAGAGGCAGCCGAGGAGGGCGCAGGCCCAGCACAGGCGTCGCCTTGTGTCCTCCCCAGCGGAGCTACAGCCGCACCAGCGCTTCTCCAGGTACCCACGTCTGCTCCGGCTGAGGGTGCTTCATTATCAATGGTCATTTCACCCTCCCTCGTCCTCAAATTCCTCATGGATTGTTCAGTAGTTTCCAGCTCACAGACTGTAAATGGGGAATTTGTCTCCAAAAAAATTGTCTCCCATAAGAAAGAAAAGCAAACGTGCGCCCTGATATCAGCCTTAGTTAATATTCCACCTCGCGTGACTGGAAGCGGGAAAGGGGTATTTAAAAGTCGGGCCATTTAAAATCTGGGGCTGTGTAGTTGATGGAGAAAGAGGTTTTTGCAAAAGACAGCTCAAGCCACCCGTCGTGGAGGGGCTGCCCTGCTCTCCAGAGGGGATCCTCTGCCCCGCAGGCAGCAGGCAGCTGCCCGGCCCTGCTCCAGCTCTCACTCTCCGTCTGGTGAGTTGCCCCTTGCTTTGGTTTCTTCTTTGGTCCTGAGATAATAAATATCTCAGAGGGTTGCTCTGAGCGGGAGTTTCGATGCTTGCAAAATAATTTTGCGACCCTCAGATGAAACCTGAAATAGTGATGTCTGTATTATGAACAGTGAGTGTTACACTGTTAAAAATGAATGCAAACGTTCCCCTTTAAAGGTAGAAGTCAGACCTGCCTTGAACTGGATTTTAGAGTCCTATATCCAGGTAGTGTTATAAATAAAGTATGGTGAATAAATCAAAGTGCTCTGCAAACAGCGAGATTTCATACCACAGATTTTAGAGTTTGGTTATTTAAAGGCCTGGCTGTTTAGGTATCACTAGTGTGATCCTCCTCTTTCTGATCGCTTCAGTTTTGAACTGCTTCCCATCTTATCTCAGGCTGGACAGTTTTATCACGAGTCCGGGAACCTGGACGCATGGCAATGCTGCAGCATCCAGAGCGCTCCCTGTGCCGAATAATGAATAATGCAAAGAAAGGAGGTGGTGACAACAGTGAGACATAATTCTAAGTAAGGACAGGCACCAAATCAGCTGGTGCTGTAAACAGACGTAGTCCGTAATTTTCCTCCTGCCTCACCTCTTCACAATGGTTTCCTTCTCAAAACAGGCTGGGATCCAAACCACCGAGAAAGCTGGGGAGCTCAGCTACTGCACCCAGACCATGATTCAGCTTAGGTCTGGGTACGCATAGATGCCCAGGCAGCGGACTTTCTTCAGAGGAAACCTCCCAGCGAGAGCAGGGAAGCTTGCGTTTAAAACGGTATAGAAAGAAAGAAGAAGTTCTTCCCCAGCAGAGTGGGAGGACTGCATGATCTAATGGCATGTACAACCCTAAGAAACTTAATTTAATCAGGCTCTCTTTTTAATAAAATCCATCCCACACAACTGGGCAAAGGAGACGATGCTGTGTTCAAAGGGAGCATGCCATGCACACCAAAAAGCCTCTCTGTTAAGTTGGTTTTATCTCCTTCTCTCTGTCTTGTATCTGTGCCTGAAAGCGCAGGCAGTGATCTAAAGCAGCGACGGAGTTACTACTGCAGGAGCGAAGGCAGCGAATTCCACTGCATAGTGACTGTGATTCAGTCCCGATGAATCACTCGGCCACTTTTTTCCTCAACTAGATCTTTGGCATTATTATTGTTACAGAAGGAAGAAAGGAGGAGGGGGGGAAAGAAGAAAAAGCCACTGCCTTATCTCCCTCTCTAATCCTTTCCCATTTTTATTTTTAAAAATGTAATTAAACTTTTGTAGGCATCCCATTCAGGCTCATAAACCCTTTGTTAATCCTGGAGGGGAATCTGCATTAGAAGGAGGCATGATGTAATACGACCAAAACCAATGACAGCATTGGGGTTCAGCATGACCTGTTCTTGTGGTTCAGGAGCAGCCAGCGATGGAAGGGTCTTGCGCTCTGCCTCCTTCACGCATCCAAATCCCTTCCCCACTTCATGGTTTGCACCTTCTGGTGAAGCAGAGAGAGCGCCAGGGTCCTGAGAGCGGGGCGGCGGCGGAGCGGCGGCCGGCAGCCCGGCT
>NW_010544526.1:0-1516 GCF_000687285.1 Phaethon lepturus
GTCTTAGGCGTAGGCACTGCCTGAGCCTCGCTATCGGGACGCCAGCGCTCGCCGGTGTCCAGAAGGCAATGCCAGGCTTATACGGATAAGGCCAAAGCGTAGGGGGATTCGGGGGGGCTGTAATCCTCTGCCGGCACCGCCCCCCGAGAGCGTATCCTCTGTTACACCACCGCTGCCCTCTCCCATGGGGTGCACAGGGAGGAGGCTGTGTCCCGAGGTGGGGAGTCCCGTTTGGGTCACGGTGTTGCCCGTCAGGGAGCTACGCCTGCTGTCTGCCATTGGGGTGAAGACAGGTGGAGGCCTGAACCCTTGACGTGGTGCATTTTGCAGCCCCGGGCCCTGTGGTGGGAGCTTCTCGATTCCCTGGTGTCCTGAGGTCAGGTAGCTCCTCCAGCCTGGCCAGCCGCTGCCCCACAGGAAGGTGGTCTGTACCAGAGCGGGCCTGGAGGTGCTTCTCCCCCCTTGTCTTTAAAAACACCTTGTTTTCAGAACCAAGCAAGACCAGCAAAGCCAGTGGAGATGACAGGAGAAGGAGGCATCCCTGAGGAGACCGTGGAGATCATCAGGTGCTTGAGCTAGACCTTGCCCCCAGAAACTGCTGGAACTGCGAGAGCTTTCAGTAAGTAAAGTGAAGTTTCTGTCTGGGATCTGTGCGTGGCTGTGATGGGTAATTTATTTTCCTTCTTGCTCTTGAGGTCGTTTCTGCTCGTTTTTGTGTCGTTTTATCTCTCCTGTCTGGTCTTTGGTCTGTCCCTGTAGACAGCTGAAGGGACAAAGGCTTCAGCCAAGGGGAGGAACATCATCTGCAGGTCTCGTGCTGGAGCAGGCTGGGCAGAAAGGCAGAGACAGAGGGTAAAGCCACAGCCCTCCCTACACATAGCTTAGTGCTGGGGTGCCAAAGCAGAGACCCCAGGTCTTGCCTTGCTGGGTGCTGGCTCTCAGAGCAGTAGCTTACGGTGGGAACGGCTCTGTGCCAGCTTGCGGCTGCCGGGCGTCGAGTTCGTGTTCTGATTTAACATACTTGTAACGTTGAAGTAATGGAGTGATCCGTAACAGCCCAGCATCACCTGGGGCCGGCACACAGCTCGGCTGCTGCCGCATGCCTGCAGGAGGAGGCAGGCTGATCCCAGCCCAGGTAGGAGCTGGGGTACCAGGAGGGTGGAGAAGGAAACAGGGTGGCTGGGAACGCTCTCGGAGAGAAGGCAGGTTGGCACCCTCCCTTCTGGGAGAGCCACCGAGCGAGGGGTGAGCCAGCGTAGGTGGTGCAGCAGGGTCTGGGGGCCTTTCAGCATGGCTGGGATCACCCAGCACAGGGCAGGCTCTTTTCTGCAGGAGCCTGCGTCTGCCTGAGCGCTACTGGGAGCACTGGTCCCTCCCGGGGTCACGCCAAGCCTTCACAGCTTTTAGTTCTAACGCATTTTTACGTTCACTAATAATACAATTCCATTTTTCGTAGCATTTTGGGTGTTCCTGCGGCTTGCTAGAACGTCAGAGGTTGGAAATGCTACTAAAAAGC
>NW_010544526.1:1580-1811 GCF_000687285.1 Phaethon lepturus
CTGCACCAGCTGCTGGTCCCCTCACGGCAGCGGCTGCGCTCGGCGGGGTCTCTTTGTGCGGGGCACGATGCCCGCTCCCTGTTTCAAATGCACTTCGTGTCTATTTTTCTCGTTCCCATCCCAGGTGCTCGGCTCCGGCACGCAAACCCAGCGGTGCGTGAACCGGGGAGAATAACTGCGAGCGGGCGGCTGCGGATGGGCCCTTGGGAAGAGGTAGGTGCGCGCCTGCGC
>NW_010544526.1:2003-3515 GCF_000687285.1 Phaethon lepturus
GAGCAAGGCTGGACCCCTTCCCCATGCCCTGCTCCGGGAAGGGATGAGGGAGTCAAAAAGGGCAGGTAGGACAATTAAGGCATCGGTCCCTCTGCCTTCTCGGTCCCTGGGGCATCAGAGGGCTCCTTGTGGGGCCAAGAGCTGTGCCACCCTCACGCCGGGCTGGTGGCAAGCTCTGCCAGGCTGGTAAGCGCTGGCAGGAGTTGCCTTTGCGCAGCCAAATGCCCGTGGTTGCCTTTAGCAGCCCCAGGAAGCTGCAAAATGAAAGAGAAATCGGGATAGGTGAGGTGCACCCGGGGGCCAGCCTGGAGCCTTGCCTGAGAGCTTTTATTTTCTTGTAACGGTTCCATTAATATAAAGCCGTTCTTCACGGATTTGCGGCTGCGGGCAAGTGATGCTCTGGTAGCACTGCCTTACCATGACAGTTTTTATGTACAAAAGATGGAGAAATAAATGTATTTTTTTTGGTGCAGAAACAGGATCTTGCCTCTATGTCATAACTTTGCTGGTGCAGAGACAAACCTGAAGCCTTGTGGCATGGAGCTGCAGGGACCTCGTCGGGGCTGGGGTGGGCTGCTGGGGAGCTGGAGCAGCATCGCGGCTGCCTGCAGCGGGCTGAGTGCCGCCACCGCGTCCCAGGAGGAGATGGGAAGTCCCGTTCCCTGCACAGAAAATCCGCCTTGGCAAACCTGGTCTGGTGTCCGAGAGCACAGATGTGGAGTGGGCTCTGGGCGATGGAGGTGTCCCCCCTGTCCAGTCATCACCCAGGGCTGAAAGCCAGGCGGGTGGGAAGCTGGTGAGCACCAGAGCCACCCCCACTATGGATATTCCTCAGGGATCAAACAGTAAGTAGAGCCCTGGTCACACTGCTCGAACCGTTCTTGTCCCCAAAGGCGTATACGTACCCACGTGGCAGCTCTGTGGCAGCAGTGTCCCTCCTGGTGACCCCGCGGAGGGGTCCTCCTGCCCTTGCTCTCATGGGAGCAGCACCAGCCTGGCCACCGGCTGAGTTTAGAGGTCGACGCAGCCAGAAATCGGCCGGGCTGCAGTTCCCTGCTGCTCTGCTGGGACGAAGGATGCTTTCTCCCAGATGGCCACTTCGGAGGGACAAATGCTTTGCCATGTGCTGGTGGCCCTGGCTTGGTCCAGGAAGAGTTTGTCCTTGCGCCTGGTTCTGTGTGTGGGAATGACTGCGAAAAGCTGCATCCTTCACGCGTGGGCAGCCGAGCCGGGGCTGCGTTCCTCGTCCCAGGGCCAAGCACACATTGCAGCAGCTGTTCTGCTGCTGAAGTCCTGCTAACGTCTCATGGTGGGTACCCCATGGGGCGTCTGAATCCCCTCTGTGGCCAGCCCCATCCCCTCCTGCCCAGGGTGCTGCTGCTTTTACCTCCGACCTGCGGCGGGGAGCAGCCCTGCTGCCCTCCCTGCCACCGTGGGTTTAGAAAGGGGATGGTGGGACATCACCAAGGGGGTCCTTGGTGTCCCCTGGAGCCGCTCCCGCCCGCCCTGCTG
>NW_010544526.1:3549-4279 GCF_000687285.1 Phaethon lepturus
CATCCCCAATTCCCCTCCATGCCTTCCCCATCCCCCCCAAAGGCACAGTCTCGAGGGGACATGGCCATCAGCCAGGGCTGTGCCCCAAAATGTCCCTGCCTCTTCCCCGGCCCCCCTTCTGCTTCAAGGCATCTCCATGGCTGCAGCGGGTGTGGGATGGGGCCAGCTGGCCAGTGCTTGCTCCATGGGGCTTTCGGGAGCTGGTCCCTGCTGGCAGGGACGCTGGGGACTGCAAGGATAATTTAAAAATGAGGACAGAGACCTGATTATTGCCCTAGTTTGTGTCAAATCTCCTTAGTTCTTTTTTTTTCTTTTTCCTTTTAGCAGCTTTTTGATGAGCTCATCAATGACAAGTTGCTAATTGAGCTAATTGGAGAGCAGGAGGCCCTGAACTGGGGTGGTGGGGCGGGGAGCAGGGTGTCCTGGGGCACCCGACGGCTCAATGCACCCGCATTGTCCTGTGAAAACCAGGGGGGAAAAAAGAGCCAGGATAACATAATCATCTAAACCTGGCGCTGGGCCTGACCAGGAGGGAAGCCGGGCTGGGGTGGCCTCAGCGGGACATGGGACTGATGCTCGGTTGGGGGGTGGGGACACCCCAAATCTCTGCAGGGACCAGCAAAGACCTCGTGGGCTTCAGGGCGGCAGAGGTGCCGCGTTACCCTGGGGAGCCGAAATGGGGGGATTTGAGGGGTGGAATTTCTGGTTTCTGACAACATGAGGTACCCAT
>NW_010544526.1:4314-4978 GCF_000687285.1 Phaethon lepturus
TGGGCTCCAAATTTTTTATTGCACCCCCCAATATATTTATTGATTTATAAATTACCTACACGTACTACTGGGCTAACATGTACATTGTAAAGCAGAAACTAAAATAGAAATTTAAAAATGATGGGGTAGAGATAAAATAAGTGCTGTTTTTAGATTTTTTAATTTATTAACAGTACAAAAAAATATTTTCTTCCTTCCCCCCAGGGGACTGTCTTGTGCACCCTGCTTTGGGGACCATGGGCTCAGAGGGAGCCAGCCCAGCCCCCCCCGTCTGGCACTGGTGGGCCCCTTCTCCATGCCCCCCCTTTCCTCTCCACCTCTCCCCAGACGCTGCCCTTCATAAAGCAGCTTTGTCTGCCTCTTCCTCTTCCTCTCCTCCCGTCTGGCCACTCTCCCTCCCTGGCGCCTGTCCCGTCTCCCTGTGTAGCGCAAGCACCCTTCTTCTCTATTCATCTCTGAGGAGGGGGGTCCAAGCCCCCCTGTTGCCCTATTGCAGCTCATAGGGACCCCCCTGGCTGTGCCCTGGTCTGGAGGTGATGGGGACGATGGCGGGGTCCCCATTCTGCCGGCCCTGGTACCCGTCCGCATCCTGGGGACCAGTCGGGCAACCGCCATGGGGACAAGCGGTGGGACCCGCTCCCCAAAGCCCTTTTGAACCAGGGGT
>NW_010544526.1:5093-5449 GCF_000687285.1 Phaethon lepturus
GCCAGCCGGGCTGTGTCGCTCGGGATCACCCGGGAGGGCTCCCCCCAAATCCTGCACGTCGTGAGCCCTGTGGGAGAGGAGGCGAGGTCCCTGGGACGTGTCTCTGCTCCCCAGTCCGAAACTGGCTGCGGCTTCCAAACCTTGGCCAGTGGGATGTCCCCGGCACTGTGCCACCCACATCCTCGTCCCCTGCAAGGGGGACGTGCCCCAATACGTCTCCAGTCCGCTCCTGCTCCCAGCCGCCCTGGCAAAGCCCTGGGTGGTTTGGCTCAGCTTTGCTGCCCACTTGTGTGGAGAGGGTGCCAACAACCCCCTCCCCACGCCGGGCACCGGACACTCCCCCTTGCGTGGGCCCC
>NW_010544526.1:5511-6147 GCF_000687285.1 Phaethon lepturus
GCCCGTTGCTGCGTGCCGTCCCAGAGGGACATTCTGGTCACGAGTGGTGTTTCTTGACCTTTTTTCCTTTTGGCTGGGGGTTTCCCAAAGCACTGCCTCTGCCCAAACTCCCTGGGGAGCGATGCGGGCCGGGTGCATCCAGAAGGGAATTAGCCCTGCCTGGCTGTGTGCCCTCAGGATGGGTTTTGTGGGGGCCAGCTCTGGGCTCTGGGGGGGTGGGGAGTGTTCCTGGACTGCAGAGGCAGCGTCAGACCCAGGGGCTGGCTCCTCCGCCGGCAGCTCGGTGAGGTGACCCTGGCAGCATCAGGGGTCCCAGCAGAGCGTGTGGGCTCCGCGGGGGGGACGGCAGTGTCCCCTTGGAGCTGAGCCCCTCCAGCCGCACCGTGGCCCGACCGCACTGCCTGCAGCATCTCCCCTCTCCGCCCGGTTTGCCTTCGTCCCACCTGGCATCCCCTTCTTCCCTGCCTGCCCCTCCCTGCCCTCCCCGCTCCCCGGCTCCATGACTTCAGGTCTTGGCTGCAGCTGCCGTCAGCTCCCGAGCTCCTCCAGCACCCGGCCACCAGCACCATGGCAGGGGACAGACGGACAGACAGACAGATGGAGCAGGCTCCAAGCAGCTCATGCCGCTGCACGGCA
>NW_010544526.1:6276-7416 GCF_000687285.1 Phaethon lepturus
CCGCCATGTCCTGTTTTGCCTGGTCTCCTGCAGCCCGAAGGGTGGCTGAGGGCTGGCCCTGCTCCTCTGCGTGACGGATGCGCTCTTGGCAGACACCGTGCCCCAGCGGGGCCGGCAAAGGGCCGGCAGTGCCCTCCCTTCACCCTCTCCTTCACCGCAGTCACAAGGTTTCAGTCAGCAAAAGGCAAGTTTTATTCTGTCTCCGCACGCTGCTAAAAAACATAAAAAAATAAATCAAAGCGTTCAGGAAGTGGATTTATGGAGCAGGAAGGGACGTGGAGGATGGTGAAACACCTCTCGCTGCCACCCGGGAATGTGAGGCTGTGAGAGGAGCCGGCTGCGCCCGGGGGGGAATAAAATTCTGGGGGATGTTACCGCGAAAAAAAATGGTGGGTTCCTGGGCGTCGAGGGCTGAGGGAAGGGCTTCCCCGCTGGGCCACCCTGCTACAGACACCCGACCTCCTCGCCTGGCCCATTTGCACCCGCGGCCCTGGCCAGTCCCTTTTAAACCTTTTCTATCCCAAGTGCCAAGAATTCCAAGTGCTTTTTGATGACATCAGCCATCCTCCCCGCTGATGCGTTTTATGGGAGGAGAAGCCCCCCCGCTGCCACCGTCTCCCTGGGGTTTCTTCTGCTTGGGTCAGGCTCAAAATCCAGCTGCAGGCTCTCGGCACGGGAGTGCACAAAGCCCTGCTTAAACCTGCAGCGCCCAGTGCCTGTCTCAGACCTGGGGCAAACCTCCTGATTGCCTGCGGGGACCCCGAAGGAGCAGGTGGGAGGGAGCTGCATGAAAACTCAACTGTTTTGGTGACTTTTTCCCCCCGACTCTTTGCTGGGTGAGGTCACGGCCGGAGGAGCAGCCTGACGCCAAGGAGCACGTCAGCGGGCAAGACACCAGCTCCCCACCCAGCCCTCGCCGTGGCGAGCGACCACGAGTCAGCTCAGCTCACAAATCCAGCAGAAAACTGGGTCTGCTCAACTCCGTTTTTTTTGCTTGTTTGTTTTGGTTTTTTTGATGATGTTTTGCTTTGGGTTTCAAGGTCAACTAGCCAAAAAAAGTGACTGCCGTGAACAAGGGCCCCGCAAGCTGGTGATGCAGGGCCCACCACTGCCCGCAGCATCCGCAGGCTCCAGCCCTGC
>NW_010544526.1:7430-7913 GCF_000687285.1 Phaethon lepturus
AATCCCCGGGGGAACAACAAGGGGGGCTCCAGCCCCAGTGTGACTGCGGAGAAGCCCAGGGCTCCTCTGGTCCCATGCCATGGATGTACCTGGGAGGGTGACAAAGGGACAGCAGGAGCGGAGGAAGAGGTGCTGAGCTGCTCCCAGTGCCGGTGGGGAAGAAGGAGATGGAGGAGGAGGAGAAGAAGCAGCAGCAGGAGGGCACCCAGGTGGAGGAGGATACAAGCCCCTTCTGGCTGTTGAGGGATGTTCAGAGCATCACAGCACGGCCCCTCGCCCACCTGATACCCCAGCCTGCACCCAAGGCCCCCTCTGCTCACCAGCAGAGCCACCTCGAAGTTTACTCCATCCACGCGCCCCACGCACACCCCACGCACACCAGGCAGGGGGTGGGATACAGCCGCTCCCTCCCGCCCAGCAGCCGGGGGGCTGTAACCCACGGTCCCGCTCCAGCCACAGAGTCTCTCAGTCCCCCTCATGGCT
>NW_010544526.1:8005-8301 GCF_000687285.1 Phaethon lepturus
GTGGCCACTCAGCCCCAGCGGCCGCTGTGGGCTCGGTCTTGTCACCCTCTTTGCGTCCCTTTTGTCAGGGCTGTGACTTGGGGTCTCTTTCTGTTCGCCTCCCTTTTCTCATCACCCCAGCTCAGGAAGTCCCCCATCAGCTAACCGTGCTGCAACGAGCGTGTTCCTGCTCCGCGTTCATTAGTGCAGCTGACTGGGTTCCCTTCATCAGCGCTAATTGGCCGGGTTTGCGTCGCTGTGCCTTTCCCTTGCTGGTTTTCTCAGCGTCCTTGGGTGATTTTAGTGCAAAAGAGAGA
>NW_010544527.1:0-11497 GCF_000687285.1 Phaethon lepturus
CTGGGGGCTGCAGGGCTGTTCCTCTCACACGTTGTCACCCCTCTCTCTGGCTACAAATGCTGCGTGTCATTTTTTTCCCCCTTCTCAACTCTGTCACCCCAAAGGTGCTGCCACCGTCGCTGATGGGCTGGGCCTTGGCCAGCGGTGGGTTCCTCCTGGAGGCTCTGTTGGGCACAGGGGAAGCTTCTGGCAGCTCCTCACAGAAGCCACCCCTGCAGCCCCCGCTACCAAAACCTTCCCACGCAAACCCGGTACAATACCATGTGTGTTTTACAGCAAAGTAATAATGACTACATCCCAAGAGATCTCTACACAGTGAGCTCTTAGTTATAGCCAGGATAAGAATGAGTAGAAAGGACAAGGTGTTAGGGACAAAATCTCAAAAAATATATGTGGTCTGGGCCACCTGGATCACCCTATGGAATAACCTGAACTCTTGTCCTCTGTCCATCTTTCTTCTACTTTTCTACTTATTCTTTCTTCTTTTTTTTTTTTTTAAATATTGGAATTCCATAATTAGAAACATCCAGTTGTGTTTTCTACTATATGTAGAAAGAGGAGAGGAACACTACCAGCAGTTCATCTGTGAGGTGTAGTTTATTGCTAAGGGGGTGGTGGTAAGGGAGGCATAAGGGGATTTTTTCATTTTCATAAAATGTCATGCTGTTGCAAGAAAGCTACCGATATGCCTATCAAACATCGCCATCCTCACTATGTGGTTCCTCCCTGTCTCTTTTCCCCTAATACTTCACATCCCCATATCAAATAGGATATTTGACATCCATCCCCCATAGGAGGGCTTTGATATTCTGGGTAGCTCCTCTTTCCCCTCACTCTCACAGAAGCCACCTGATTCCCTTTTGAGTCAGAGCTGAAGAGTAAGAAATTGAGGATCCTGAGGTATAGGATCTTAAACGTCATGTTGTTGTTTCTTCTTAATAGAAATATTGCTGAGGGACTTCTAAACCAGTGGGATTCAGCTGACGTGCGTTTGAAATGTATTGGGCTGTGGCACGAACCCACCAGCCCATGAGGAGCAGTTCTGCCATGTTCAGCTGGAGCCTTCAGACAGACTAATAGGGATACAGATTCACAAAATAGGTTTCTGTTGACCTCACAAGACAGGCAGTGAGATCCTAAAGCATAATTAGATGTCACTCTGAAATACAAATTTTCCAAATCCAAACTCATTAGCTTAACTTCTGTGCAGGAAAATTCCCTTTATCACATTTTGTGTGTTTTGAAGACTTTTTCTATAACCCTATTATTTTCATCTTCATGAAACTTCTTAGGACTGTTCAGTGAATTACAGACCAGGATTTGTGACCTGACTAACAGACTATGCCAGCTATGACCATACTTTGTTGCTAGGCAATGTCACTTTTAGTTGGGCCCTATATTTGACTTCTACTTCAGATACTGGGCATAACCCATTAAATATCCTTGTTTTATAATCCAGCTATAAGCCATTGACCCAACCATCTGTTTAGTATTATAACCCCATTTGAAGGAAAAACTGCTACAGAAGACAAGCAGATCTCAAGAAATGAACAGTGTCATCCAGAGAAAGGAAGGCAAGTGATGGAAAGCAAAACTCCAGTTTATTTGTATCTTTTAGTGATGCAGGCAAGATGAAAAGAGTTTGCTGTAGGCTTACTTCCTCCTCTTCTTCTGCGAGGAATAAATAGGTCGTCTTTGAAATTTTTTCCCATCCATTCCTGTAGTTGCAGAAATAGGGACTTATTCAGGACCCGAGGAAGATGGAAGTGGGCATTAAGGCAGAAAGAACTGGACACTGATTATAACATATCCCAGAAGTCCATTTGTCTATTCATTCCAATATTTGTAACTTCAGTCCTTACAGGAAAGAAGAACCCTTATGACCTGGTCAATAAAGGGTTGAATGGTGTAGAATAAATGATAGATCACCTGTACAACTCCAAAGATATCTTCTCCGAAAGTGGGGGGGAAGGGTAGAGAAATCAGCTGGCAAAGAGCATGGGAAGGGAATATGGAGATGAATTGTAAGAAACTACTTGCTCATCCTTTCTGTAGGACTGTAATGTTCACAGGTGGTTACTGTGCCTGTAACTGGGCAGCCCCCTCTTTAGAAGAGCACAGGCAGGATCCTGCTACCCCTTTAGCTGACAGACCTGTGTAGGTGGTGATCCATCTCCTCCTCAAGGAAACAGAGAAGCAACAAATGTTCCTGATGTAGTACCTGATACTGTCGCAAGCAATGGTGAGTACAAGCAGGATTTTGCATGATATTTTATTTGAGCTTGTCTGAAAGTTGAAACTCAGGATCAAGGAAGAATTAGGGATGACTGTGAATGCCTCTGAGGATGTGTCATATTCAGATGTGTATTTGTTCACAATTCTCTGTGCAATTAGGTAATAAATATGTAGGAAGGGTACATCTCTACTCCAGAAAACTTGTGTGGATTAGTGATAAATCACAGCAGCATCACTCCATTCAACAATTAAGAAGCACATTTAAGACTAAAGAGACAGCAGAATGGGAAGGAATGCAATTGGGGAAAAATCCCTCTATTTTGGAAAGGAAACAACGGATATTCACATTACCACGCAGGCATTCCACACACACAAAACTTCAATAAATTGCGGATTTCATTCTGCAGGTCCCATGACACGGGCCACAGCAGCCCTAGTGCCAGAGCTGTATGTAGCTGGATCCCTCAGCAGAGCTGGCTCAAGCTGCAGTGATGCAGTTGGCTTGCAAAAGGTCACCGCCAAATTAGCGAGACCATGCAACCTTGTCACTTTACACCAATGTGAGCCACTGTGCCACTTGCGCTTGCCCCACACTGCATCTAGCCTGCTCCCTGCAACCTCATACACTGCCAGAGGTCTTCTGTTACAACCACTTTTGCAGTGTCTGTGTGGTTCTGAGTGTGTACTTGATCTTCAGACAAGATGGAAGGTCAGACAGGACTGTCTTACCTGCATCCTCTTCACCTGAACGATAGTCCTGAACAATATGTATGGCACCAGGAAGAGAAGACAGCTGGTGAGCCTTTGACGGGTGGGACCAGCTGCCTCCGTACCAGCAAGTACCACCAAGGTTTGGGGAAGTCCTGGCTAATCACTTTATGGGACACTCATCGGGTCTGCTGGTTATACCTCTGGACTGTGCAGAAATAAGAAGGAAGCAGTAACAGTCTTTCTGCATAACCTGCGTTTCCTGCTACATTCAGCTGCATTGTCTTTTGTTCCAGGCTCTCTGCAATCCTTGATATCCCATCCTCAGAAATAACCATCTCAACACCGTTTAAGTACAAGCAGAGATTACAAAGATTTAATGAAAAGAAAGTGAAAACCATGGCGGGGGGAAGAATTTTGCACGTGGAAAACATGAGGAACAGAGAGCAGCAGGGGAGAAGGAAGGGAAGCAGTTTAGCAACTAGGACTAGAAATTCTGATTATCTTACAGTGCTTCTTGCATCATCTCACCTCCGTTACTCCAACATATAATCTGTGGCAGACTTGGTGCTGCATTACTGACTTGGTCTAGAAAATGTGGCTGGAGAGGATGATTAAAGGTATGAGGGGTATCGGGTGCTGAAGAGACAGGGGCTGACTTTCCTACACACAGTGTTATGACTTCACCACCTGAAGTATCTCCCAATGGCAGTCCCACTTCACATGTATGGCATTTAACAGCAAGAGCAGAAACTTCTGCTCCGAGCTGTGAATAGCGTTCACCCAGAACGTGCTCCCCACGGCTGACCAGGCATCCCTTGCTTCCCCCAGTAAACTCTTACTGCTGGGCCACCAGAGATCTCGCAGCCAGCCTCCAGGAGGAGGTGCACACCTGGCCCTTGCTGTCTGGTTTCAACCACAGGTTTCTATTCTCCTCAAGCAAGAAAATGAAAGCAGTCACCGTCCTCCACCTAGCTGTGCTCCTCCCCTGGGCTATTTCAGGATGATTGCCACTAGCATCTCTGCTGCCTGCACTAGCTCTGTGGGCAGCTGTCTTTCTGCAAAGGTCTCCTTGCCTCTGTTTCACCACCTGGATGCCTGGGAGAGACAAATAGGGATGACACGCACCAGCTGCCTCTGGACACTTTGGGGCAGCCTGGTTCCCAGCACGGGCAGAACTGGTCTCCAGACCGGCTCCCCTGGGTCCAAGACTCTGGAGAGCTGTGCAGGAGGTGACCTTCGCAGGGAAGCGTGCCCATCTCAGGGCCGGCACAGGGAGCAATACAGCGCCGTGCTGACCTGCAGTGCAACTGTGTGACCTATGATACACGAACTGAGGCTGGATGAGCAATTGGTGAGGATCAGAAAGTGTGAAGTACAGGCTCAGGCTAGTTTCACATTATCAAAACCTTTTTCTGGTCAAACCATCATTGTTGCTGTGCCTGTATGTGTACACACACACACACACATCTGCATTCATTTTTTTTTTTTTTAATTGCTGCTCTGTGCCTCTTACACCACCAGCCAAAGGAACATCTCTGGGAGCAGGGAGCAGCTGAATTTCCCAGGAACCTGAGGCTGGAGGGCCAGGCAGACCTTCCCAAGAGATGTTGGGGGTTAGCAGTTGGAATGGGCCTGGCCAAACCCTCCAGACAGGTGAGGAAGTACAAGTGTATTGCTGGGGACATGTTTTGGGGCAGAAGAGCATCATTGTGAACTTCCTGGCTCTAGTCAGAGATCAGAAGCTGTGTAGACAGGACCAGCTGAAGAAGTACCAGGAGTATCAATGCTATGCTGTACTTTAAACAAAATGTTCAAAAGAGTGTAGAGAAAACATGGAAAATGAGCCTTTTACCTTGGCTGATGGCTCTGCCCTCAGTTTTAGGACCTTCCTGTAGACACCTTGGAACTAAGGAGACCCCCAATCAATCCTTGCCTTCTATCCTTTGGGGTTCTGATATCCTTGGAGATAAGCCAGGTAGACTGGCTCTGTTTCTGAACCACTGCTGAACTTGGGAACCAGCCCTTCCTCATCTTTCAGGCTGCAGCCAGGTTTGCTGTAGTACAGGCAAGCTTTCCCCGCCCTGCTGCCAGACTGGACACTGACAACCCCAGCTCTCTTGTAGGTCCTCTAGGGAGAGGTGGCCTTGTCTCTGTGCTATTCCCCCACTGCCCCTACTGAAGCATCTCTGCAACAAAGCTTCAGAAAGTGGCATCTTGCTGCAAAACAGCCTTTGTACCCAGAGCCCTGGCAGGACTAATACTAAAATCTCAGTCTCTATCCAGTCTGGACTCCACTGGGCAAGACTGGATCAGGGAGATAAGAATGTAGCATATATGGTGTGGGATAGCTTGCACTGGCAATAAGGTGCTGTTGCACTAAGGTGCTTTGGAAAATCCAAAGTCTTTCAGTGGTGCCGAAGTCTAATACGAGCTAGGAGGCCTCATTCAAAGAAAGGCAACCAAGGAAAGACACGTTGCAGACATCAGCTGCAAAGCAAGGTTCAGTGCAGACAGCCATAGCTAACGAAAGCCCAGTGCAGGCAAACAGCAAAAAGAAATTGGAAGCACAGGGCTCAAAATCTGCAACAGCTGGAGGGCATGATCCTGGGCGGCAATGAGCAGGAGCAAGAAAGAATGGCAAAAGCTGTTGTAATAACTATGGATGTTTGTATTTGGACAGGCAATACTGATCCAGTGTAAAGTCCACTAACAGCAAGTTAATCCATCAAAACATTTTGAACACATTAGAAACTGGAAGAAGGAGTTTATACACAACTGTTGTTCCGTATTGTAGGTTCAAGGCATTTTTGACCAAGTACTAGACACGCTTGAGTTTTAATGCATCATCAAACCACATCCTCACACTGTTGAAATATGCATATATTCATACACATGTATGTACACATACCTAAAACAGGAGGCATCCCCACCCCAGAAGTCAGTGGCCTCTGAAGCCAGATACTGCAGTTGCCTAGTAAAGCCTGGAAATTATCATCAATAGACGGAAATATCCTCTCCCAGAAAAACAAGCAAACCTACACTCTGCAAGGAAAAAAACCCACTGTGGAAATGAGTTTGAAAGAATGTTTTTTAATAAAAGCATTGTAGGCTACAATAAAATACCTAGAGGCTTTGTTAGAAGGCCCCGGTACATGTTTCTCAACTAGTTACTGGGGAATGTGGAGAGCACTAGCAATTATGCTGCTGGAGAGCCAAAAGCAAATTTCTGTAGTTTGGATGCTAATTTTGAATTGCAGAAACCCAGCAGCCACACCAGGAAGAAAAAAGCACTTGATTTTATCTTTATTGTATGTATCCTATTTTGACAGATTTCAAGACTGTTTGGGGAAAAGATTGATTTGATCTACCTGGATTCTCTGCCTCTATGTAGATGTGTCATTTATGTTTGCACTGACAAACACTTTTTGCCCATTTCTGCCTCTTGCCGTGATCCCGATGTGTAATGCGTGTACGACAGTGTGCACTACACTGAGCTTGAGCTCATGCTGTTCTAGGCTAAAGAGAGTAAGGAGCAGGTGGAGTTGCTGAGGGGCTACTAAAGATAACTGAGGGATGTCAAGGGTATAAAGATGGTCTTTTCTTTATAAGGAAAGTTTTCAAGTTTGATTTGTGGACACTTAAATGTTTTCAGGTGGAGTGTTTCAGAGTCTTGTAAATTGAATGTAAGCATACTGACTGTAGGCTGGCTTAGTCTGCTTTGACAGATTCTTGAAGAAGCAGTTTGCAGGTTCACAGAGATACCTCGACCGCAGATGGAAAACTTCTGCTTTACAATATGGCTTCACTACGTCTAAGCGGGACAACCTAGGACAAATGGGCACATGCACACTACTAAGCCCAGCTGAGGTTGCCACATGCCCAATTGCAGACCAACCCACAGCTGGGTTAACAGCAAGACTGAAAGTTCAGTGTCACTGGCTCTCCCCGACAGCCTTGCATGCTGCATAGGTTGAAGCATAATTTGATTCAAGGGAGGATCATTTGTGTGTAGATAGAATGGAGTTTGGGTCAGATTCACTACTAAAATGAAACCTTGGTCCTTGGCAAGAACTACTTTTTAAGGCTGATTGATACTGTCATTACCTACTGTTCTGTTTCACATTTTCTTTTACCAGAAACGTAGGTTGGGGTGAAACTTTTCTAGGTCTCTCTGACACCAGTGATTGTGGTTTCATGTAGCCTGTGTTTCTCTTCTCTTCTGGTGATGGATGGCAATCCAACTTCTATGTCACTTCTTCAGTGAAGCTGGAAAAACCATGCATTCAGTAAAATTCATTCCCCAAGTAGTGCAGTTGAAGGAATCATGACCCCAAAATTTATTCATTAGGTTAAATTGTCAAAAATTTTCTGTAGCAGTTGATTCCTTGACCTGCAAGTGGTCAGGAACTGTCAACATATGCAATGTGAAGTCAACATTTACTGAATTACAGCAGTTATGCTTCCAGAGGGTCTCTTCTTTCCCCTGTGCAGAAGGTGTCCACTGGTTTGAGAGAGGCTTCCTATGGCTTACCGTCGACTTCAGCTGTAACAGTATCATTCTGCCTCAAAATGGGAAAGTCAGTGGAACCAGGAGTGTTCTCAAAACAGAAAGATTATTTTCAAGTCTAAGTCACTGATGAATGATTTTTAGTTCATAACAAACCATCACAAAAGGAACCATGAGTCTGAAATCTAAATTCAGGATGGTGACTTAAAACAGAAAGCAATTTTGTGCTACTGAAACATGAATTCACTAGGACCTTGCATATAAGGGTGTCAGCGGGTAGACAACCGATAAGACTATCCCAAAGTTTTTCAAGACATTTGGTAATGACCACCTTATTTAGAGAAGGCAAAAAATCCTTTGTTTTGAAACTGATACATCCGCTTCTTTTCAATCTCACTTTCATGTCCATGGCAGGCAAGAGAAAACCAGACTTTGTGAGTGTCAGGAACCACAAGAAGACCAACGGACCAGTGTCTGGTCTCCTTTAGAAGACCTTTCAAACACAGAGCGATACATCTGGACATTTTTCTCAAGTCTAAGTTAGTTTTGGCCTGGTTAATTTTATTGGCACCATCCACCTGGCTTCCACAACTTGCTGGGAAGCTGTGTTAATCCTCTTCTACCCATCCTCTGAAACTTCTCTGCTTCCTGAAGTGCAACGCTGGTGCAGAAAGGGCATGAATACAAACGTGGATGCTTTTTCTGCAGCTCGAGTCAGTGGTTCCTCAGGCTATGGAACCAATTCATATATGGCAACAATAGGCTGCAAACGTTACACGTACTCTGACAGCTGTAATCTGTCATCAAACCTCATTTCAGAGATACAAAATTTTCGTAATTCATATATCTTTTCCTTCCTCTTACATACACACATTTTGCCTTTTGGTAGCAAAACAGGGCCTGCAGCCTATGTAAAAGCATTGCTCACTAATGCTCTGTGGCAGGACAGCATATGACACATATTTAGTAAGTACACACATATCTGCTCCCCTGGCATAGAGCAAATCAGCATTCTCAGGCAAGGAGGAGGTTAAATTACTCTGATGGCAAAGGGAAAAACATGTAAAAGAGAACTAATCTAAAGTGATGGTTTGTCTCTTGCACAGTAAGAGGGATATTTAATTGCTGCACACATAACTGCATGCTTTTCTGATCCAATAAAAGGAATAACTTCCTCCTGACCAGAAAAACTCAGAAGCCCTTCCCCAGGCAAGACTCCCACTGAAACAGACAGTTGCAGGGGGAAGATTTGGCCCTCGCTACATGAGGCAAATAACCCGTCTAATTCTCTAAGCAAGGGAAGCACACATGAAGCAAGCCTCTCCCCCAAGACTTAGTTGGTCTCTTAAATTTCTAAAAATGTTGATGCTTTAGCATCATGTCGTAGCAGGGCACAGAGATATGCAGATTTCTGAGCAGTGATCATGCCTAGTGTTGTAAATAAATAGGAGAGCATTATAAAACACCCACATCATTGCTAATGGCTTCCCTGTACTTTTAAAGCAAGCATCTACCCATACTGTTTCAATTCTGGCTATATTGTTAATGTATTGATAGACAATGAGAGAATATGCATAACCTCTGAAAAAAAAAGTGCTTTGCACATAACCTCTCCTTGCACATAACATCTTTGATTTGTAGATCAAATGGATCAAGTTGCTCATATCCCTGCCTTGAGGGCAGTGTTTGTTTAAGGACATTGCTTGGGTAAAATGTTATGATGCAACCTAGTGCAAAGGTAAATAAATAGGACTATGTGGTTGTCTTCAAAGCAAGGTTTTTGAACAAGTATATATGTAGTTGATCTCACACAGTCTCACTATGCTCTCCTATGGATTTAAGAAACAAGCGCTTACAAAAAAAGAATGTAATATGGTCAGAGATGGATGGTTCATCTGGGCTATGCAAAGCCATAAAATTATAGTTTAAGAATTAATTTTAGGTTTTCTTCACTTCTTTGAAATTGCCAAGAGATTGGGCAATTTCTCTTTAATGCCAAGAGATTGGGCATTAAAACCAACACTTTTCTATTATATTTTTGGATGCATTAGAAGTCTGAAATGTAAAAATTTGCCTGTAAGTGCCTGATCATTAGAACAGACAGATATCACAGGAGCAGCCATCTAAATGAAGCTGCTGCCAAAGAAGGAAAAAGAGGCTGTATCAGAAATTCTCTCTGCCATCCTCCTACTGCAACAGTACTTCAAAGTAGCTTTGGGGTTTTTTCTTTCATGAATGAAGTTCCATTTGCCCAGATGCTTTGTCCTTCACCACAGGTAGGACACTGTGTTTCTCCCAGTCCCAGGACTCTATGCCCGCTTGTTCATCCCCAGATGCTCAGGTCACAGTATCACCCAGCCAACAGCTTTCCTGGTAAATGTACCCCCTATAATAACTTGCTGAAATACAGAAACCTAGAGATCAGCCTGGAAGAATTCCTGAATATTCTGCCCTGTAATAGACCCAGGGGACGGAAATATTATTACAGTGGCGTGGGAATTAAGTAACTGCTTTTAGGAGCTCTAAACTTGCTATAAAAGTATTACAAGATAAAGCTGCACATGACTTGCTACCATAAGGATTTAGCACTCCCGTTAAAATATCCACTAATTTCATCCAGCCGCCTGGAGCGAATGCTAGGACTCATTCTGCACATCTGGGGCGGACCCCGCTGTAGGACCTGACTTGCATCCAGACCTGAACGCCCTGGGTAGCACCATGGGAACGCCCAGCTCTGCCCACAGCAAGAAAATGCACAGCTTCCCGTTGTCTGCCACGGGGGCTGAATGAAAGGGTCCTTTTGAAAAGTAAATACAAAGAAATCCAATCACAAAGAGAGCAGCAAGAGGTGTGGACGAGGAGAGAGAGACCCCCCTCCCTGCGGCACACGTGTCCCTCTGGGACGGCGAGCCGGGAGCAAGGGCCAGGTCCCCCGGCTGGGCTGGCTCCCACCTAACAGGCTGCTTTGGTGGATGCCGGCAGCTGGGCAGGAGCCATCCCAGCCGCAGGGGTGGGAGCGGGGTCTGTTGATGATCAGTGAATTAAGTTCTGCTAGAAAATTATATAATCTAATCTTGTGGTTTATATTAATAGTGTTAATGAATTTTTAAATTGCTGCTATTCCACATTAAATCGCTGCTATTCTAAAGTTAGGCAAAATGCAAAATCCTATTTTAAATCATCACACTGAGATCACTGCACCTAATCCCTTTAGATATAAACCATTGATTACGTCCAGGACATGGAGTGGGTTCAGAAGCACCTAGACTACTCCCTGAGAAAGAGTTTAGAAAGCAAGGGGGTCCACTCTTAACCTCGTGACTCAACGGGAGGGTCTCCCTCACCTTCTTTCCCTCATCCTTATATAAATCACACCAACCCGATCCTCACTCGATTTCCCTGATGTCGTGTAAAATATTTCCCCAGATCCATGTGTAAATCATTCTAACCCAATTCTAATTTGATATCCCTTTGTATGCTTAATAAGTGATAGTGTGAACCTTGTCACCAAATTCTGTTAAGTCGCGCTTTTTACAAATTCATATTAAAATCATTTTTTTCTAATATCTTTGGCAGTGATTCTTTAAGTGGCCTAAACCACTCATTTGTGACACCAGTCACCTCAGCCTCACTTTATAAGCAACAGGCAGTTTAGGTTATGGGTTATCAGAGTCCACAGGGGGCTGAATCACACCTCAAAGGCATTTTTCTGTCAACAGGGGCCTTATAGGGCACCTGCAATGTCTGTGTCCGCTCCCATGAAAACAACAGCGGAGCCCAGCCCAGCCCTGGCTGTGGACTTTCTGTTTTGCACGTAAATGACACTAAACGTCACCAATAAGATCTTGCCAATAATGCACCAAGTACCTCTCTCCCCATCCCCATCACCCTTGCCATGCTGTGGACACCTCCCCAGTCTGCCACCGAGCTACACACCACTTGGGTGTCCACGGACCGCTCGGAAAGGCAAGCGGACCCATGCTGCAGGGACAGCCGGGGACAGCAGGGATGGGGCGGGTCAGCAGGGCAGGGGTTGGGCTGGGG
>NW_010544527.1:11528-20828 GCF_000687285.1 Phaethon lepturus
TGCCTGGAGGGGAAAAGCAGCGCAGGGCTGCTTGTCCAGAGAGGGGAGAGCTCTCCACCCTCACAGAGAGCTGGTACCTGTGCCAGGGTCTGCATTTTAACTCAGACCTGGAATTTGCTGGTGAGCAACTTCTACCCCTTGGCCTCAGTCAGGGATCCCCCATAGGACATTAGCACGTGAAAGAAAAGTGAAGAAGAGCTGCAGGAAAACCAGCAGAGATTGCTGGCGCGGCTATGCAGCCTTTTCCAAGACAGCAGGGAGAAACTAAGGTGTGAAGATTTCCTGGCAGATAACAAAAGCAATCTGGCTATAAAAAGGTCCCATTCCTACACATTAAAGGCATTTTACAACTGTAGGTAGCTTCGCTAGCAATTCACAGATGCAAGAAATTGGTTACATACCTGATCACGTTGCAGAATCAGAGACCTCCTCCTTTTCACAGACCAAGCCACACGCGGGTTGGTATACATTTATTTTGTCAGGGTTTGCAAGAACTTGGCCAGTACCAAGAAACGTTTGGCAGCAGATTTGGTCTTGTCTTCTGCGCTCTGCGTTGGGTCCCAGTTCCTCTATAAGATTCTTTTTCTAGCCTTTTTCATACAGCACCATCCTTAATTTAGACAAGGAGTTTTTACAAGAAAAGAGAGGCTTTATCTGGAAATCTCAGTAAAATTGGTGCCCTTCAAGCAGAGCATATGAAATGGGGAAAGTGGTGGCGCAGGAAGGCTGGGCAGTTCTTCATCCCTGCAGAGGTGCAGCAGCGAGGGGCAGGGAGGATTGGGGGCACGCTACTTAAAAACCCTGTTGCTCCATCCATGTGGCAAACTGCTCAGCTGCCACATTCACTCCCAAGCACTTTCTTCTCCCTTCTCGTGACAAATGGAGGTGTCAGGCTCTTTCGCAGAATCACAGCGTCATTAAGGTTGGAAAAGACCTTTAAGATCATCAAGTCCAACCATCAACCCAACACCACCATGCCCACTAAACCATGTCCCCAAGTGCCACGTCTACAGGTTTTTTGAACACTTCCAGTCATGGTGGCTCCACCACCTCCCTGGGCAGCCTGTGCCAATGTTTGACCACTCTCTCAGTAAAGAAATTTTTCCTTGCACTAAGGTGCACCACAGCAAAGCAAACTGGGGTCCGCCAAAAAAGCTGAAGGCACCCGTTAGCACTGAGTCTGCACCAGTCCACTGTTAAAAAAGAACAAGAGCATCCCTGAGCAATGCTCCTAGATCTGGCTTCCCCAGAAAACAGCCCCTGCTTGGCCAAGCCTTCCCTTATGCAGGCAGCTTCTAGTTCCTCTTCAACTTTTATTTTAATACATGGAGGCTTACAATACATGCTTTTAAATAAAACATCCGTGGCTGTATATAAGCAATCCATATCAGATGCCTGGTAGACCGGAACAGCTCCTTCATTGCTTTGTAAAAAAATATTAAAAGCAGCAGCTCTAATGGTGCTGATTATCATAAATGCTCACGCCCTAAAATCCTACCTAAAACACTTGACAATTAAGCAGCTCACACTGTGCCACTCTATGGTCTGATTATTTTATTGGGGTTTTGTTTCATTTCCAGTGAAGCTGTTCTTTGAACTGTAGATAATGTTATCCAATCTGTTATTTACTGCAAGTGCAACCTCTAGACCCAGATAAAGCCCGCCAGATACTTATTACTGGTTTCATTTGCACTTGTATATTAATACCTTGGGGACTCACTTGAAATTTTTCTTGGTAGGATATTTGCACTGGTATTGTTCAGTTTAAAATTAAAAAAGTGTTTGTGATTAAACTGCCTTTTGTGACTAAACTGTGATTAAACTAAACCTTTTGAATTGGTTTCCCTGGAATAAAGTTCAAAGATCCTTAACGAGACTGGAACACAGTAACAAAGTTGTAAAATACTCCATTCAAGGGTTACAAATGGAAACTGCTACCAAATCACAGTCTCTATAATTAAAGCCAACAGCTGTGCCTTATGTTTGCATACCGACTTAGGGTAAATAAATATTTCTCTGGAGAATTACTCTTGTTCTGCTTTCCTGTGCCACTCTCCTGGGCACCAGCTCCTTCCCTCTCCTTTCATCCAGCCTTCCACCTCTCCTTGCCCTCAACTGGATGATTTTTCAAGCAGCTGCCCAGCGTGAGGAAAGTCTTTGAACAACCACTGAGAAAGAGTAGGAGAGCGTTGTACTCTTCGGCCAGAGAGGGGAGAAGGGCATTACTAAAACCTAAGGACCAGACAACAGCTATGTGAGTTCATGCTCCCAGGAGGAGATTGGTTTCACCTAAATTTATCCTTCTAGAAAATGCTGCCTTCTCTGAAGCAGTTGGCTGGCATCCCTCCACAGCCAGTGGGGAGAGACAAGGCACAGCTGGAAGAAGGATTCCTCTGCAATTGATTCCCCACTCCCAAACTCCCAAACCTCTCCCCACTGATTTAGAAGAAGCCTTGTTTTAGGCGGCCTGGGGTATGACTGCGGACATGAAGCTGGGAGCATCCCCGTCGCCACGCTAGGTGAGGTTCCCTTCCAGTGCCTCCGATGTATGAGGCTGTGGGGCAGGTCTGACCATCCTCCTCAGAGGGTAGTGAAAGAACGGAGGGAGCAGGAAGGGTGGACATTAAACCGGCATGCAGCAGCACCGCGCTTCGTACCCGCGCAGATCGCAAAAGCCGCTTTGCCTGTAGCCTACCTCAAGGGCTCCGGAAGCCAACAGGCATGCGACCGTGCTGCTAGAGTCTTCTCATGCACCCATGAGTTCAGCATGGGTTGTGAATGAGGTTACAGTCGCTGCTGTGAAGGCCAAAGGGAAAGCAGATTGCCCTTCATTTCTGCACCAGTTTGCATTTCCCTTGCTCAGGATGGTGGTCCCACAGCTGAAGGAAAGGAAGCAGAGCAAGCCTCCAGGGAGCAATGCTTGCTCTTCTCCCACAAAGTGCTGCCCACCCTTCCCCCAGCTGCCAGAGCAATTTGTTACCTGCCTTGTGCTGTGGCCACCGGGCTGCACAGCTCAGGGCAAGCTTTAGCCGTTCTCCTGCAGAACAGGTGGACGTCACCCATCAGAGGTGGCCATCTCCATCCCTCTCACTGGAGCACGGGCCTAGCAACGTTCTGTCAACTCTGTATTTTCTGCCCACATGTTGGAGGGCTGTCCGGCTGCACCTCAGGCCCAAAACAAGCTTCCTCTGCCTTCTGGGCAACCAGCCGCAAGGCTCCTGCCAAAGCCACCCCTACCAAACCCCGCCAGCCAGATGCCCGACAGCCCGGGGAGCGGACCAGCACACCCAGCGAGGACTTCCCTCTCTTGAGAAATGCTGTCAGCCTAGCAGGGGTCCAAAGTTCAGCCCAAACCAGGAGTAAACAAACAGGGGTCGGGCCAAGCTGCCGGGAGGGGAGGCCGTGGCTGCTGCCAGCCTTGCAGCACAAGCCGAGGCACTTCGAACGTGCCCGCGACCCTGGGAGCACCCCACGGCCGCACGTGCCCAGCGAGTCTCTCGGGCATTTCCCCAGCGGAATGGGAAACCCGTGTCTCAGTGTACTGCTGGCAGCCAGCGGCGTGCACCGGCAACACGGCCCCGGGAGCAGGACATTTAAAGCCACTCCGAGTCATTCCAACCGTGGTGCCCGTTTGCTTCTGCAGCTCCTTCTCCAGAAGGACACCGATTGCTGTGCAACTCTTTATATTCAGTACGGGTGGAATGAAAAGCCTGAAATTTCTCTTCCAAACTGCTCAAAAGCTGAAAAGGAGTCACACTTTGCTGCGTTTGGGAGCTGGAGGGCTGGTGGGCAGAGCTATCTCCTCCTATCCAGTTGTTGTCATGGGGCTGCAGAGGAAGAGTGTTGTGTGACATCCTGACCTATTGTCCAACAAAAGCAAAGTTCTCCTCAAATTAACTCACTGCCCCTCCATGAAAAGTCAGTGCCATCAGTGTAAACAAAGAAGAAATATGGTCTGAGTTTCTCAGCATTAAGTTTTCTCAGGGAGCAACCTGAGAAAACATTAAGGCTTTTATTCGGTAGTCCTGACGGGCAGGTACTGATCAAAATAAGGGTGTAAAGCATGCTTCTCTATTGAAACCCATCCATGAAGGACGTATTTATTCATAAGAGGCTGCAGCTCATAAAAATTTGAAGGAAGAAGGGATTTGGTGCTTTACAACCAAATTGTTGTAAATGTTAGGGGACCTCAGAGCCCGAGGGACACCGATGATTTGACAGTGAGGATGAATGCAGAAATAATCCAAGTTGACTGAGCAAACTACAGACTTCCTGCATTACGGCATCATCACTGGAGCTTCCTTTCCCAGGGAATTACTAAAATGTAACAAGTTGCATCCCACTTTCCTGCATCAGCTGAGATGCTTTTTCCCAGTGAATCGCAAGGTGAACTTCCTCTCCTCCTGAGAAAGACTGGACATCCTCCAAGGGCTGCCTTTGTCCTCACCACAGAGCAAACCACGCAAGCATAAGCAGTGCTTGGACTTACGGCTGCACTCCCAGAACACGCCATACAGTTTGGCCATGGCAAATGATGATACTTAGCTGCAGGTAAGCGTGCACATGTGGATGGGCGCTGCAGGCGTACCAGGGAGACCTGGTAGCTCTGTGCACACTTAACGTTGCACCGTTAAGTTCACCACAGAGACCCTTAGGAACAACACAGCCAGCACGAAGTGAGTAAGGTTTTTGTGTGGTGCTGGGCTATGTCAGAGAGACACCACTTGGGGTAATCTTGGCTACTCTTCTCCATGCAGCACTGTACAGTGTACACTTGCTGTCAGGCATGCCCTCACATTTCTGCTTAGCCAAGATGCTCTCACTACAGGCTGCAACACATATTTTTATACAGTTCTTGGCTGTGCAAAGTTCCTTCTCTCAGCTTCTTCACCACCCAGATCCCAAACAACAGGCTGAAGAAACGCAGAGGGTCATGAGGTCAAAATGCATGTATCATAGAGTCATAGAATCATAGAACCATAGAATATTTTGGGTTGGAAGGGACCTTTAAAGGTCATCTAGTCCAACTCGCCTGCAATGAGCAAGGGCATCTTCAACCAGACCAGGCTGCTCAGAGCCCCGTCCAACCTGACCTGGAACGTTGCCAGGGATGGGGCATCTACCACCTCTCTGGGCAACCTGGGCCAGTGTTTCACCACCCTCACTGTCAAAAATTTCTTCCTTATATCTAGTCTAAGTCTACCTTCTTTTAGCTTAAAACCATTACCCCTTGTCCTATCGCAACAGGCCCTGCTAAAAAGTCTGACCCCATCTTTCTTATAAGCCCCCTTGGAATACTGGAAGGCAGCAATAAGGTGTCCCCGCAGCCTTCTCTTCTCCAGGCTGAACAAGCCCAACTCTCTCAGCCTGTCCTCACAGGAGAGGTGTTCCATCCCTCTGACCACTTTGGTGGCCCTCCTCTGGAGATGCTCCAACAGGTCCATGTCTTTCCTGTGCTGAGGGCTCCAGAGCCGGACGCAGGACTCCAGGTGGGGTCTCACCAGAGTGGAGTAGAGGGGCAGAATCCCCTCCCTCGACCTGCTGGCCACGCTGCTTTGGATGCAGCCCAGGATGCAGTTGGCCTTCTGGGCTGCGAGCGCATATTGCCAGCTCAAGTCCAGCTTTTCATCCACCAGTACCACCAAGTCCTTCTCAGCAGGGCTGCTCTCGATCCCTTCATGCCCCTGCCTGTACCGATACCGGTGGTTGCCCCGACCCTCATGCAGGACCCTGCACTTGGCCTTGCTGAACCTCGTGAGGTTCACACAGGCCCATTCCTGGAGCTTGTCCAGGTCCCTCTGGATGGCATCCCATCCCTGAGGTATGTCAACCACACCATTCAGGTTGGTGTCATCTGCAAACTTGCTGAGGATGCACTCAATCCCACTGACTATGTCATTGATGAAGATATTAAACTGTATCGGTCCCAATATGGACTCCTGAGGGACACTTCTCATCGATCTCCATCTGGACATTGAGCCATTGACCACTACCCTCTGGATGTGACCATCCAACCAATTCCTGAGTATCAACTACAGTGCTTACCCTACAGAGCTGTTTTAGGAGGCCACTGTGGAGACCATGTGCTGCTACTTTTTTTCAGGGAGCAGAAAAATCTGAAAAATGCAGGTGTTTTCCAGTATAACCAGCCCTTCAGTGCTCAGAGTGGACCAGAGCTTCATCAAGACAGTGGGGTCTTCAGTGTGTGAAGCACAGTTTTGGGTCTTGAAGGGAGGGGTCTGGATTCTGTCCTTGGCTTTATCAGTGTGCAACATATAGGTCAAGTCCTAGCTTCTCTCTGACTCGGCACCTTCTGTCAGTAAAATATGGGTGATCATGGTTTTTAGCAAAACTCTTTCATACATAGTTGAAACAGACTTATACAAGACCAAGATGTTAATGTGCTGGCTGTGTTCTGGGAGAGAGATCATTCTGATGATCCCTCTAGAAAGTGTCTTACTGGTTTTGGGGAAAGACTGCTCCGTTTAGGTTTTGTGTGGCTTATCCCAGGCAGCACACAGAGAAGAGCAAGTCAAGGGCCCCAATGCTTTTCCTGAGATCGCTCACCCAGGATCACTTTCTCCTAGGAGCAATGCCACTGCAGTGCTGAACAGGGACGGTAGGGAAGGCTTCAGTCCAACACAGCTGCTGCTGCTGAACGACAAGTCGCAGTTGAGCCAGGACTGCTACCTGGAGCAGCTGGACATAGAAGTGGGAAGAATGGTGGCATCAGTTCCCTTTTTTCCCCTCCTCTCCCCCCATCCTGCCATTAATCTGTACCTGGACATTGAGGTCCTGGATCTGCTGGGATTTTTTTTTTTTTTTTTTTTTTTTTTTTAAGAAATCTGGGTTTTGGACTTCTGCCCCTTTGCTGGCTTATGAACGTGGATGAAGAAGTATGGGATTCTTTGCAGCTCATCAGACAGTGCTGCAAGCCTTTGCTTGGACAGCCGTCACTTGAGGTTGACAATCTGGCAAGGACAGACTTGCACAACTTCCATATTGTGGTTAGGGCTGTGATGTATTAGAACATCTAGATGCTCTCATCTAGCTGGCTTCAGTTTTGCTTATGTCTCTGAGATTACACAGATGGCACTGACTTGCAATCTGCTCCAGGCTATATCTGTGAATGAGCTCCCAAAGTGGTATCTGTAGAGCTCCCTGATGACTTTGGCATCTTTGATCACCAGGTACCATCACCTGTCCGCCTTCCACTGAGCAGGGATGCCTTGCAAGGACAGTTGGGTTTGTTCCTTGGAGATCCCAAAAGGCCATCAGGGATACAAACATGTTTAGAATTTTCAAAGCTGACTAAAACGCTCAGCCGAGCAAACACCGTTGATTTCAGCTGGGAGCTGCTATTAAATCCCCAATTCACACTGAACAGTCAAGGCTGTTTAAGTAACAAATTATTCAGAAATATACTTTAACCTACTAGGGTCCTAAAATCTGATGTTGCTGCTTTTTTACTGTAACATGTCTCTGCATCTTCAGATAATTATGTTGGAGGAAATACTGAATCCACACTTGCAGTGCTCAGTTTATATTTCCACTCTTGTAAACTGATGGCTCTGTTTTAAATACACACACACACAAGCACACACACATATATATAGTATATTTTGTGTATATATATACACACACACACCCTGTCTGAAATGGGCTCATCTTGAATTGTACCAGAACCCACTCTAAAATGCTGCATGATAAAAAAGCAATCTTTAAGCTGACAGAGCTATAGAAATAACCCATACAGACACTTTGGAGATCAGGTGGCACCAATGTGCACAACCTAAAACTTTATGTACTATGCAGCATTAGAAAAGTGGGAATAAAAACATGAACGACATCTGTAGTTTAAAGATAATGGTGTAGTTTAAAGATAATGTTATTCTTTGATTTTTAATGAAGTAAAGAACCAATGCCCATACAGGCAGAATGGCAAATGGATGCACTAAATTTTGTTTTCAAAAGTAGGTTTTTTTCTCAAAGAGTGCTGAAGACTTAGACATATAAGTACTGGTATTACATGTATATATGTATATGCACCGGGAAGAATTAGTGGGCATTGTTTTTTACCACATGCATGATTAGAATCTGTATGGCAAGTCTAGTCAAAACAAAAGGAAAAAAATTAAAACATTCATTCGGAGCAGGTTTGCTGCTTTGGTACTTTTTAAGATAAGGAAAAGAGCATCAACTGAAAGCCAGGGCTCAATATAATTTAAAACACTCCGACCCTCTTCTCCAGAGCCGTGCTGGGCAGCTCAGTAATCCCCCTCCAGGAGCCTGTGAAATGGCACTGGCTATTTTACCCAGCGGCTGATGCCTGAATCCTTGTGGGGATTCAAGAGAGCTGCCAAAACCGCAGAGAAGGTGCCCCTTATTGCCTGGCTTTAAGAGACACCTCATTTCACGTGGTAGCTGTTTCGATCCCCAAGATTCATCCTGCACACTTCTGTAGGGAGCACAGGTACCCAACACAGGGAAACAGACCACGTCACTCACTTTGGCACTTTTCTGGATTCCCCCTTTTCCCGTGCAGGCACAGTAAACAATTATCGGAGGGCCGTATGTACCCAGTTTGCAGGAGCAGTGCTGCTATGTGCAATAAGTAATATGCACCCTTTCCACTCCGTGTTCAAAGATGCTCATGTCTGACAGTGGAAGGATCTCACTCGGATCCCAGAGACTATGCTGTTGCCTTCAATTGCATGTTTACTCGCTCAAGTCTCCATGTGGGACATAGCTCAGTCCTGTGATGATGTTCCCAAAATTCCGGGCTAGAAGAGAACTTGGAATTATTTATCTTTTTTATTTTGTTTATTTTTATTTTATTTTATTTTATTAAAAAAATGTGACTGAAACAGTAATGAAGTATTTTCTACAGTTTGGCTTCCCACTGCAGACCAACTCAGCAGCAACATTTGTTTCTCATTAAGTTTCTGTGTTTTATTTTTTTTAGCTCAATGGATAACCAGGCAGAGGAGGGTACAGAACAGAGCTACGGTCTCTGAATGAATCAGTCTCAGATATCAAATTTTTATCCCATACTAAGTTTTCCTCCTACCTAAACGTCTGCTGTAACAAACTGAAGTCATCGTTTTCAATCTGCGATCCTCCACGGTCATTGGTGTGAAGGTGCCATCCCATTTAGAAATTTCCTAGATGGACTGTTGTAGAGATGATATATTAATTTCTTTTTCTTGTAACCAGGCCCCTCAGCAGTTAATCCATAAACAACAAGGACTGAGGTTTCCAAGCCGTGAACCAGAGACAGGTGCTTCTGTGGCAGGCAGG
>NW_010544527.1:20866-40904 GCF_000687285.1 Phaethon lepturus
GGGGGCAGCCAGAGTAAGAGGGCAGCCGGCCCTCCTTTCACCGAAGGCGGCGACAAGGCAGGAACCGTTTTTAGTGCTCATAAAAGACAGCTCCTGAAGTTGATAAGCACGCAGGGCAAGCAGGCTGAACAACAGAAAATCTTCTCTTAGATGGTGTTTATTTTCAACACTGTTACTCCTTCACTATACTAGCTGTGGAAAGCATCTTACATCAATGGGTATTTCCACTCTCCCTATTTCCAGAGTTTTTCTACATGCAATCTCCATACACTTACCTGGACATTAAAAGTTATCTTCTTTTATCACGGGATATGGCCAACTGCATGGATCTGCAGATCTTGCCGTTAACAGTTTATTGTCAAACACATTGGAGTCTATTTGGCCCCAGCTAGTTTGATCTAGACTTTACTTCCAACCTACTTCAGTGCTAGCTTGGTCATCAATATCGGAAACTGCTCTAAGTCATGGAGACATGCCTTAAAGGAAGGCACAAACACAGTATTGTATCACCTAGCTGAAACACTATTGAACTACCGACCTGGTTAAGCTTAGAGAGCCTAAGATCAGAGTTGAAAATTGTATTACTTCTTTCAGGCCCTGTTCTGGCTGAAATAACATTGTACTGAAGCACTTAACATTCCCTTCCATGCTGAAGGAACCACCCAGTGCACCCTGTGCACTGCCTCCCTGTGTGGCTTCACTTCAAGCTACACAAATTTGCTCTTCCTTGTTTGCTTTGGAAACTCGTTGGCAGGAAGCCACCTCCAACTGCACATGGCATCTGGAGCTCGGGCTTTGACTCAGTGCGCTTGTCTCGCACTACTCTGGATGAAAAGGGCAGCCCAGTCAAGCAGGTGTTTTCTTCTTCAGTTCCCTATACCACGATGGCAGCCTCCTTCTGCTTTTGTTCATAACATATCCTTAAAAGATGTATCTTCAGATTTCTGTGAGGATCCCAAAGGGAGAGGCAGTTAAACTCAGTTTCTTTATCAAGAACAAACAACTTAAATGCAAAACACTCAAATTTGATGACACGCAGCAGCTGCATTCTTTTTAGGCGGTACTCTTAATTTTTCATTCAACCTCTAGTAATTGAATTAAAATGAAAAAGAAAAATGCCAAGAATATAGAAATAATGTTCCTTCAGAGCTTGTTCCTATCTATTTTTTTTTTCAGCCTGGTTTCTAAAGGACACAAGACTTCTGCAATCTTGTACTTGGTCCTGTGTATCCCCTCGTTCCTTACCACCACCACCCCACTAATTCTTGAACCACTTAGTTAATTTCAATCAAATTTGATATGAAGATAAAAAATACAGTGATACTAGGACCCAACCAGTTTTATGGGAATAGGATACCAAGTAAAGGGAGAGACCGTTAAAAACACACCCATTGAGCGGAGGTCCCAAGCATTAGCTCAAAGCATCAATCACAAGAAATTGCACATGGTAGAGAGACATTATGAACAGCCCACCCGAGAGAAAAAGAACTCAGATCACTGCTTCTACTAAACACCTGAGAATCCAGCCACAAGACACAAGTCTCTAGGCAAAGCACGCTTCACTGCTTGTTCTGCTGCTAGAGCTTGCTCATTCGAAAACAAGCGTTAAGAGAATTTCTCATTCCTTTCATCCGTGTGACTCCTTTGACCTCGCTGGATTCCAGACTCTGCATCTATCCTTCACTCTTTCAGGCTCATTTCTTTACCTGATGCCAGCTGATAATGGTTAGGCGGGTAGCAAACCAGATAAGGCTCATTTCCTTCCCCAGTGCTTACCACTTAATGAGGGGCAAACCAGATGAAAAACATACAACATAAACTACGTTCAGAAATTCTGCACTCAGATATCTTATGTAAAGAAAAGGTGCTATATGTTTATTAAGGGTAGGTGGAGCCTTTCCCATTTAATTTATTTTTGCAGGATTTTTCTGAAACAGCACCCCTTTTTGAAGGAAAAACAATATTAAATGTTCAGGAAAATATTTCCTTTGCATTTAGCTTTTCCCCACACATTTTTATTTATTTCTGAGTAACCTACCCCCTTTTCAGCTAAGACTTGTTTTGTTACCATCTTCTGTTTTCTTGCACATTCTTTGGCTGCTTTTCATGCCTGTTATTTACATCTTGACTTCAAACCAATGCATCTGTCCCACTCTTAATTCCTGGGAAGCTCCAGCAGTGGCACAGCTGAGCTTCCCATGTAAAGATTTAATTTCTGGGCAGCACCTTGCTCACTGGGCCTCAGGGGTGCACCTACATTAGTGCTTCAGATCCAACGTGTTCTTGTGGAGGCCATCCCCACCAACCATGCTCTTCTTGTCATACCACTACAGACTCTAATGGCATTCAGATCATGGGACAAAGCTAGAACTAGTCCAAAGTAAAAATTCCCTGCAATGTGCCCTGTGTGGGTGCCACTTCCTCAGGACCAACTGTTTTGCTTTACAAATGCACTTTAACACCACCTTTTCCAGTGATAGTAGACACCATTGAATGCGAGAGGAGAAATTGCCCCAGAATCTCTGAGAAGCATTTCTATAATTTCAATGCATCAGTGTTTATAACTAACCCAAGTGCACCCTCAGCATTTTTCCTCTGCTCATTTGACTTGTTTGCTGTACATGAGGGTGAGCTTGCTGCTGCCTGAGTCCATTTTGTGACTAAACTGCTTTCCAAGTTCAAGTTCATTAATAACAGTCAGATTTGAGATTAATCCAGCTGAATGGGATCCAGTCAGGCTGGGAGGGTTAAAGCTACCTTGCCTCCAGGGGAATAAAATACAGAAAGCAAAATACCAGAGAAAGTGTTCAAAATTGAGGTTAGCTCTGCAGTTTGGGAATGTAAAAATGGCATCCTTTTTCTATACATTAAATTGACTGACTGCATAAAAGTTCGGGCTGGGTTCTGTTGTCTGCTTGATCACGTGGCAACTTGGATGATCACACATGCGGCAAGTTACACAAAATAATTAAAAATGGACTGTCAGAAGACCAAGCTATGATACTGGCACACTACTTTTCTGTTACACTTGGGATACGTTGGGACCTAAATTCTCTTGACTTCACTATTACTGATTCTGACACTCATCAGACTACAGTGATACATAAGAGAACAAAACCAATCTCAGTAATCTCTCTGGGTATTCTTAGTTTTGCTTTCTTTTTCATTTGTCAGTGCTGTGATATTTCTGTGTATGATATTAATGAAGTTACAAGGCTGAAGACAAGATATGAAGAGACATCAGTATTCTCCAGTGCTACTGCACAGCAGAAAAACAAACTCCTAAAAGCACTTACTGTGGTTCCTTCTCTGAGGTTTATTCTGGTTTAGATGCAACTGAGTCTGTAAATAACAATTCAGCAAATCAAATTAATGACATCGAAAGGCATTACAGAGGCATCTGGGTTACACATCCATCTAACCATATATGAGTTCTCCTTAAATGGCACTTTATGTTTTTGCAAATTGAATTAGACACAATCTCATAGTGTACATTAGCAGAAATTAAATACTGAACTAGTTCCAGAGAAGCTACATCCCCTACATGCCCCCAAAACCATTTCATTGATGAGTATGAAACAGTTGATGTAGGCTCAACAACAGTCCATGCATCTTTATTGAGATGAGTGAGTTTTACATGGGAAATAAATCACAATTGTAGCAAACATGAATGCTCATCATTCTCTGACCTCGCCAGCCTGACCTCCCCAGGGGGCCATGAGCTTAGTTCTGGGTTGCCACTGAGATTCACATAATGTAAAAACCAGACAGGAAAGAGATTTTTTTTCCTGGCTTCAATCATGGCAGCATACAGTTATGGAATGTGAGCCAGGGAAATAGAGGCGAGACAGAAATGCTCACCTCAGGTCCTTCTCCCTGAAGCCATGCCTGTTCACTGTGGGGCTTACGACAGTTTGGCCCAGAGCTGCTATAATTAGCTTGCACTGACTTGGAGAAGCTAGTTGCGGCTTTTTTTTTTGGTCGGTTGGTCTGGGCGTGGGTTGCTTTTTGTTTCAGAAACCATCCATGTAGTCTATGTCTACAACCCTTAATATCCGCCAGCCAAGGAGCACTGAGGGGCAAGAAGAACCCAGCAGCTGACCTCCCCTCCTGCTTTCCACCCCTGTACGCAGGTGTCATGCTCGCTATCACCACGCTCCAATATTTAAAAAAATACAACTCAGTTTGATAGGACTGTGAACAAACTGAAGCGAGCGCCTGCCTCCCAGCAGGTGATGGCCACCGAGAGAAGGGAAGTGACCTTTTCTGTTCGGAAAGCCCCTTGGATATAAGTATCGCTCCTTTATATCGAAGCCCACTGTGTCTCCATGCTGGTTTATTCATCTTGCATTGGTCTGGATTACAAACAAGATGATCACTGCAAGGAAATACACTGGGAAAAGAAAGGGCACAAGGAAAAAGGTGCTTCAGTCGAGATGTGCTAGTCAAGGCATTAACTGAAGTGAACTGGAACTGGAAGGTAACAAGAAGCATCTGGCATTTAATGTAGCCATAGCGATTTTGTAATTGAAGGAAAATAGCTACTGTGCTGAGGCTGTAAATACCAAGGCACCTTGGCCTACTTATCGTTCTAAATCGCAGATTATTGCCAAGCTGGCAAAGCTATATGGACTTTAATGATAACAAAATAGCTTGTGTCAGCATCCACTGACTTTGGCAGAGGTGCCTGACAGAAGCGTAGGAGCGTCGCAGCACAGCCTCCATCCCTTGGGCAGGAGGAATTACAGGCACAGTAGAAGACATGGCAAAGGCTGATCTCTTTGCCCTAGGCATGCCCTGTGGGCACATGAGAGGAGAGCGTGAGGGCTTCCTAAGTGCAACGGTTTGTTCCGTGAATGGCACTTCTTCCTTCTGGTGTTTTAGGTGTGGACATAAAATACTTAAAGGAAGGGGGAATTCTAATAATGTCCTGTTAGGCCTATTTTAAAACCTATGTGGTCAATATTCTGCTGTTCATACCAACCTAAAGGAACTCAAATCAACAAAAGGTTATAAGTAGTTATTAGCTGTCTGACAGCTTTTCCTCCCAAACCTCATTACGGGAATCTGCTCCAAATGAGGCCATTCATGCTACACAGCCTCTTACATAGACAGCCTTGAATTTTAAATATTTCATTCTCCTTTGTATGCCTCCACATCGCAGCCAACATCTTGCACAAAAAACCACTATATTCCTGCATCATCAAAGCAGAACCTAGCTGATGGAGCAGAGGAATCCTTAGCTCCGTCCACTCTTGTCAGTGGATTAGATTCATACGTACCTGTCTCCTGGCACTTCTCTACTAACGTAGCTTTCTGAACGTTTTTTTCTCTATCTCTGTTTGGACCACCACTGCTGTACATTTCTCTGTTCTCATAGTTGTTCGCTAAATCACCACATCATTACGTTATTACCAGTACTGCTTTGAAGCCAGTGGTCCATGTGCACACAAGAGGTGCAAAAGGGGGAAAAAAGCAGAACCTTTTTGCTTGAAGTATTTGAGGTGGTTTCCCTGGAGCACTGTGTGAGTTGTGATTCCCTCCAGACTGCTGCTGGGTGTTCAGCTGGCTTCTGTGCTCTCCTGCCTGTTTTCTCCTTATGTTTACAGGTGACAAACCACCGCTTTGTGTGCACCAGAAACCGATTTGCTGTTGTAGCTGTCTGAAGCTCTGAAGCTCTGCTGCTCCACATGCTGCCTCCAGACTAGATGGAGATGAAAACTATTTCATAGGGTTTAGGTAGCAGCTCATGTAGCAGCCAGAGGTAGCTACCTGGTGTGTCCCCACCCCACTTTGTCCCCAGCGCTTGTCACCACTCCTCTGCTGAGGCTGATCAGCAGAATAAAGCACCAAGGGCTCCCCTGATGTATCAAGAAAAGGTGGCGGCTGGGTGGGGGGCAGAGCTGCGTGACCAGGCATCGCACTGAAGCTCAGACGCACTGCTCAGCCATCTCTGCTTTGGGGCAGGTGACCTACAGCAAAGGAACAGGGACAAGAGGCTGGGGGAGGAAGGAGTGGCCCAAACGTCACAGATGAGTGCCATGTATGAGCACGAGCGCCTACGCGCTCTAGCAGTCACTGTGGTTTTGTTTGGTGCAATGTGGTACTGAAATACAAACTAGAGGTACTGAAGAAGATTAAGGACCCTTTGTGCAACGTGCTGTTACACTCACCCACAGCAAGAGGTGGTCCCCATGCCAGGCAACACCTGAGGAGCTAATTAAGAACCCAGATGAAGTGGAGAACTGAGTGAAGCAGGGAGAGGACCCAGCCCTGGGTAGACCCTGTCACTAGTAACAGAGCAAGGACATACATCCTCAGAGTGATCCATGGTGAAAACAAGGAACAAAACTCTAGCAAATTGTTCTACAAAACACTGCGGTGTGCGGATGGTGTTGAGAGTCTGAAAGGCAGAGCCCCCGTTTGACTGACAGAGCGGGCACAGGTTAAAAGCAGACTTACTGGAAACTTCCTTGACTGGAATTATTCAACCATGACCCAGAAGACTCCTTTTCTTGGTGAAGACCATTCTATACCCTGCTGTCCTTGAGACAGGCAAGTAGCTTGCAAAGCTTGCTCTTGAAAGTGGGGCAGCCTATGAATTGAGCAAGGATTTAATTTTTTTAATTCTGCATGCATACAACTCAACTGGTCACTAAATTGATTTTTAAAAATTACCTGCATTTTTTCAAGTGAAGGAAATGTTGGAAAAGAAATCCCAGAAAATGAGGCATTTTTATTATGAGATCTGCCAAAATGGATACTAGAAAGATAAGGAAGCTGCACGTTCACTTCTTAGTCTAATGTCATTTGCACAATGCTAACGCTTTTAGCCTTTGCCAGAAAACTGGAGCAAAACTTTAAATATTCGCTATAAATTATTATTCTCTACATTACTGGTTTTCAAAATAACATGTATTATTTGTAGGAATTTATTTCTAGCAGCAAATTGAACTATAACAACAAATACATGCAAGCAGTCTTCCTTGTACTAAAATAAGCATGAGGTATGCAAGAGCTAATCCTCAGAAACCTATCAAAACTATGCTGAATTGTCCAAACTTGCAAACAATGGCTTATTAGTAGAAATGGAAACATTTTTTATTACTGAACTCTTTAAAAAGAACAGCCTGCCACAACAGACACAGGCAATGAGGACAAACAAACTGTGTGGCTGGACGAAGTGCACATCTTCTATGCTGGATAGTTATTTTAAATGGAAAACAGACAATTTAGACTAACTTTGTCCCTGGTATAAATCTATTAGCATTAATGGTGCTGTGACCGCTTGTAGCAAACTCAAATTTGCCCATACCTCTTACAGACAGAACCATTTGACAGTGGTTTTTAAGGCTGTTAGCTGAACTAGCTGCTTTAGGAAGAATAGGTGTATAGGTACAAGCTGTTTGGGGCTTTTTCTTCAGGAGAGGGGGAACAAAGTGAGCTCACTGAGTTCAAGAGAAACAGGGACCATGAGAGAGAAAAGGAGGCCAGATCCTTGCAGCCCTTGGGGAGAATCAAACTGCCCCATGGGTTGGGTTGGAGTGATGAGGATGAGCAAAGCGACTGTGGTAGATGGAGCTGGGAGGAAGAAATGGGAGAGAAAAAAAGACATCCTGTGGAATGCCAAATGTGTTCAGAGCTAGTGGCCATGCCTGCAGCCCTTGGGGGCCAGGACACCAGTGCAGCTGGATATCTAGGGAACAGGGAAAGGCCCTTCCGTTTTGGACCAAGGCCAAGCAGCTCTTAGACCAGGCTGTGCTGGCTGAAATACAGAAATGGATCTGTTCTCTATTGAACACAATAGGGAGAAAAAAGTAAATTTAATACAAGCTCTTCCTTCTCCATGAAGAGAAAAAAACATCAACCCAAAGCCAATTAACCAGTTTCTGAAACTGAAATTTGCCAAGACTGCAGAATTGGTGCTGCTTTGGGGGTCTGCGCCCAGTTTCCTAAGAGCATAGGAGAGAGAGGAGGGAGGACTCTCAGAAAGAGGAATGACAGTTTTGAACAAGTATCTTTCAGCTTGACTACAGGTCCTTCAAGTTGTCATATTCTGCCTGGCTGGTTTGAACGTTAATGATTCAGACATTTCCAGGACTTTCTCCTAAGGTTTCAGGAGCTTTATCCAGCCTGTCACAGAATTAAGGATTTGGGTATGTAGCAAAATTAAATGTTAGTATGGATGAATGTTTCATTTTTGATAATGGTAATGGAAGACCTTCAGTTAACGAACCCTTTTGGAATAGCTCTGTAACGGTCCCCTCAGCCACATGGCTGTTACTGGGCAGTATTTCCTCCTTAGCAAAAGACTACGGGCTCTGCAGGAGTTCACTGGAGGCAACTATAAACTCCCAAGTTTCTCTTCAATGTTATATGCCAATAATTCTGACAGATTTTCAGAATTCACCAAAACCGTTCCAGGGAACCCAGTGTTAAATTCCCAATTAGATAGCAGCAATACCAGATTTCTTGCATCTGCACATTTTTCTGGTGTTCTGAGGAAAGAATGTCTGGAACAAGATAAGTGAGTTACCCATCCTGCTGCTTACATGTTTTTCCTACGCCTTTTCCTATGTATGGCTTCTGTCATAGGTAGCATGACCAGCGATAAAGGACATTTATAGCACAGCACTTTTCCAAGGTAGCTTTTGGGTGCAGTTTTGCTTCCAGCCATACCATCCAGCATTTGGACACTTTGCACTGTGTTGAAGCAGATGAAGTGGTTTGAGACTACAGGACTAGTAAATGGCAGTAGGCAGGTCTGAAGTGTATTGTTTTTAAGCGGCTCACTGCTCAGAATGAAAAATGACACGGGGTATTCAAGTGTGAGCCAAAATAAACCCATTTTTAACTGGTGATGTCTCTCACTGAATAAAGATTGAAGGACCATACTCTGACAACAGAGTACAGCCACCTACTTATGGCATGTCAGGACAGCAATAAGTGACTCACCCACCCACCTACACTCCAAGGACACCAGGGCCTGATGCCTCTATCATGAAGTTGTTGCAACACTGAATTTAGACAAACAGTTTTTCCTACTGCCCACAGTCTGTACAGTACTCACTGCTTGTTCACTTTTCCAGGTCATCAACCCCTAAAACATCTCAAGGTGAAATGAGTGGGAGTGACATTACATAAACACTTCCCGTTATTAGTAAGCTTGTATTAATATTTACTTTAAAATCTGTGTGTTGATAAATGCTAATTAAATACCAACTCAAGGCTATATTTTGACCCTCTCTTGGGGTCTTTTGGACTCCTTAATCTGCGAGGCAATCAACAAATCCCACCTAATGTTTTCTGTAAGGTGATTAAAACCACCACTAGGCGAAAGAAAAGGAAAGGATTTTATATAGTGGGAAGAAAGTGGAGGAAAACATCTGGAGCAGAAAGATTATGAGCATTCCCAGCTGTGCCATCAATTTGTTGATGATGTGAAAATGAAGCACAGCAGTGGCTTTTTCATGTGATGGTCAATGAGCTGCAGAGAATATTCCATCTGCAAAGAGATTCAAGAACTGGACTGTCCGACAAGACATCAGCCAGTGCTTCCTTAGCTTTCTTTACCTTTTGAGGAGCAGCTAATTGCCAGGGGCTAGTGCACTACCTAATTTTGCTGTGTCTTGTATGGACATGGGAATTATGGTGAATGTTGTCTGCAGGTAAGAAAAATTACTTTCTTGGTTCACTGTGGGAACAAAGAAAGGTAGTCAGGTGGAGAAGAGAATATAAAGGGAAGAGATAAAAACCATGGGTTAAATGGAAGTGTGAAAGGACAAAATTTCAGCCTCAGAGGCTGCCTGTATAAAAATAAATCAAATGGGCCACAGCCCGATCTCTGCAGGCTATTAGGACGGTACTGTTTGCATTTGAAAAGCTAAGCTGTCTCCTTCACAATCCCCACCCAAATACCTGGTACACAATATGCTCCAAACCATTGGCGAGACATTGCCTGAAAGGCTGGTAGGTGGCATAGACCAAAACAATACTGGGGACCAAAAAATGAGCTAAAAATTAAGTATTCGAGGCAATTATATACTGGTGCTTGTGCCCAAGGTTTGTTTCTGCTTTGCTTTTAAGCATGGAGGCTTAGATGACAAAAATGATGACAAAGATGACAGAGTTCTGCCCCAAGGATTGCATATGGGGCCCTTACCCACAGAGAAGCTTGGGGAGAGGGAACTCCGTACTGTCTGCATAGTTGTGCCATCTGTTTAATCAGTCAAATTGAGTCACTTGATATTTAAATAACATATTCTCACATAAGTTCCCAGTCTGCCAGAAGAATCTCAAGGCTTCATGCACACTTGCTAAAAGGGTAGGATCTCAGCCCCTGCAATTGGTGACCACTGTGTCATGGCAATAACTGAACCCCCTTCACGAAGCATCCTTTACTTTCTGGGTTCTTAGATATTTACTCAGAAGCATTGTTAATTCCTCAGTATACCAGCACAAGTGTAACCCCCCCAGGGTTGCTCTGCATGCACAGCAGAATCAAAAGTTCTTCTATCCCTTTGACAGGGTGAAACATCTTTTCCTTCCCAAATTAGCTGCCCTGTGGTGAATGGAGTCTTAGAACTGAAGCTGAAGGGTGACTACTCATGTCTGATGGCATTGCCTAAGTTGTTGAATATTTCGGTATAAACAGCCACTGGTGGTGGAACCACAGCTCAGATCTGGGTGCTGCTTCTTGCCACCCTCTTCTGTCATGGACATAGGCTGAACTTTGGTAGCTGGGGAGGAGTTAGGTGGTTTTCACTGGTTTTAGGCAGAGAACAAAGAAATGTTGTAGGATTTGAACAGCAAAAGGCAAGTGATAAAAAATAATTAATCTTTAAACACCCAGGTACTCAGATTGTGTTATTATTTGAGAATTTCAGTTTTCACATAGAAACTAAAGCAGGAATTTAGTCCTGATTGCCTGAAAATGAGTCCCCACACTCCAAATACCAGATGGCAAATAAAAAAGACCCAAATGTACTATTTTTCTTCTGTACATTAGAGTGGCTTAGGGAACAAAAAGATTAATTTTTATATGCTTTACATTAGCAGTCTGATACAGAAATGCTCATATTTAGGTAATAGGAAGACAATTTTCTGAGGGCAGGCAAGATGACAGTAAAGATCAGACTACACAGAATAAATGGTGGTGAGGTGAAATACAGGGTCTTGGATATGTTTGAGAGGAATGGTACAGGGCAAAGCAGGACAATTAATGAGGAAGTGGGCAGAGAGAAGGCCAAGGCCATAGTGTGAGTTTAGGAGATATTCTTATTAATATTGACCTCTGGAGTGCAAAAAGCCAAATTTATGCTGTGAGTTCTATATGAGGCAGCTTGGTATTGATAGGCTACACTCCGGCAAAGTGTTCATACTCTGGTTTCAGGTTAGACTGGGAAAACTACTCCACTTCTCCTGATAGAGTTTGTTTCAGCCTTCTTGAAAAAAAAAAAAAAGAAGTTATCCTGTAAAAGAGTACTTTTGCTGAGATGTCTTCATCCATACTAGGGGTTTCTGCTGGCACAGCTATGCTGGTTGCAGATCACACTTCAGCACTCCCCTGATTGATGTACATACCTCACAACAGTTTGTCATGCTGATCTGGCCAAGATCTGTGCTAGGACAGAGGGAGTCAGAGGACCAGGAAAGGAGGGTCAGCGAGCAGAAGAGTAGAGAGGTTTTCGTGTTGCAACCAAGCAAAGAGTGAGTAATAGCGGAAAGAAAATCAACGTATTAAGAATAAACAGTACTCACCACAGTTTACTGGCTGGACTTCTAATTCCAGGCATATAAACTTGGAGATTATTTTTGTTTAAAAAAGAAGTCTCTGTTTTTCATTTCTGTGTTAGCTGTCTCATGTTTTGTTGAAAGAGAATTATAAGATATATCCTTTCTTAAAATGAAGATATATTAGCTTGTAAACTTGAAAGACAGCCTGTGGTTGTTGAATGCATGGGTCTTTAAAAATCATGGGCTAGTGCTTTATTCTGGTCAAAACACTGTGTTGCCATTGCAGTTCTCCTCCACCCTTTAAATTTATTATGCTGGCTGCTCTTCAGATTTCTTCTAACTACTGTTGATACACCACTCTTTCACTGGCATTCCTTCTGGTTTCCCATGCATTATTTATTTAAAACATTAGTTATCTTAGGTCCAGTGCTGTTCTTGCACGGCATACAGGAGCTTAAGTTGCAATATGAAATTATTGCTGTGGCTTAATGAATGTAATTGATTTAATAAAGGCAAGGAGTGCCCTACTAAAATCTCTCAGATTACAATATCATTAATACACACTGTACTACATCTCTATATACTACACAGAGATAGATCCAGTGTGTGTATGCACAGACTATGTGTATACATACAATGGGTGCATGTATGCCTGTTTATATTGTGTACATATGGTGGCCGCTGTATAGTATATATAGCCTATTTATGGTCACTCCCAATATTACAGGGATTAGTAGCGCTACCTGAAAATATAAAAACACAGCCAATAAAAACCTGTTTAAACTAAGGCCAGTAGGGAAGACTGAATAAGGAAAGAAACATGGATCACTGAAATTTCCCGAGCCAGTAAGTCAGCACAGCTGACCATGGAAGTACTGTTCATGAGGAACTGGTTGGAAGTTTCTGCTTCTGGACAACAGGGCGGGAAGAAATACCCATTTTTTTCCACCACTGAGAGCTACTTCCAGATCAGAAGAATGCCAGCACTCATTTTCTGTTTTTCCAAACACGGGAAAAACTAGTTGACTATAAAAAGCATCCCCTCCTGTTTTAATATACAGTCTTTGATGTACAAGCTTCTATTTATTGCATTAGTGAATGCTGAAATCATCTTTCAGCTGTTTCTGTGATATACATTCCCCACTGATACCTAGCTGTATCTGATGCTTATATACACTCCACTGCCATACAGCCTTGACTAGCTATTGCTTGCTACACAATAGAGAGGTCTACAGAACAGTAAGATAAATTACTATGCCTAGAGAATACCAATTTCACTATTACACCAGAAAAAAAAAACAAATAACGACCATCTCTGAATCTTTATAGGCTTTTAAACTGTTGGGAAATTCTAGGGAATTCATGAGATCTCTTGAACTGGCTTCTACTGAAGCCTATTTAGCATTGCAGAAACACTTGGTTAGATACTGTTATTAAAAGCAGGTCTCAGCTGAAGTTCATTAACTTTAGTAGGCCAAAAGTATGACTTATTTCTTATGGTCAGTGGCATATAATACAAACACAGACAATAAGTTTGACATATACCACAGTGTTCTTAAAGTATGTGGTCTTCTAGCAGTCTGTGCTTCGAATTTTTAAAGGACTAGCGAACAACTAGTATGGCTGGAATCCAGCACTGAATTTGGGCATAGGTATAAAAAGCAGAAATAGTCAGAAGCTTGTGTTGCTGTATGACAAGGAATTTTCTCCTTTTTGTTGTATTATTTTGTAGATAGGCTGAATTGCTCCCAAACCACTCCTTTACTTGAAGTATTTTTCAGGATGCAAGTTACTAAAATACTGAATTTGACAGTTTCTCTGCTAATACAAACAGACACTTTAAGAAGCCTGCAAGCTACCCGAGCAGCTAGGAGGCCCTCAGCTACGAGAGATGAGTGTTGCCAAGTCAGGGATGCCAGACCTTAGGGCACCCCTTGCCACCGGGGCAAGTAGAAGAGCAGACTGGGCAAACCTCCCCATAAGCAGTATCACGAGTCTCTTGACAAACCCAGCAGGTACCACAGAAAATGCTGCCTTAATTTCAGCAAAAGCTCTTCAGGCTATTAGGCTTCAGACAAAGCAGTCGGGCTCAATGAACCAGAATTTTTTCCGATCAGTTCTACTTACAGATGAGTTCCCCAAAGGCGGGAAAGTCACCCTTTCACTCTCCTGCTGTTGAGGTTTTTTCTTCCTTTTCTTTTCAAATCTTGTTGTTTACAGCCCATTTACACCATTTTGTACCAAGCCTGGCTATTCTGAGTCAGCACTGGGCAGGAGACAATCAATCAGCGCTGCCCTAGACCTGCAGCAGACTGAAAGTGGCAGTCGCCTTCCCAGCAGGAGAAAGAGCCTGCAAGCACCTCTTTTCTTTGTGTACCCAGCATCCGAGCTGAATGGCAGTCTTGTTTTCACCCTGCAGAATCACAAAATCCAAAGGCAAATCTGACCGTAGTGAAGAGCCAGCAAACGAACCACGTGGTAATATTGGTTTGCACAACTTTCTCTTCAAGAAATCCTGACTAATGACCAAATAGCAGAAGAGCCCCAACTTCCCTTTCTTAATTCTCCAGTGAAGGCATAGCTTCCCTCAGACGAATCCTTGTAAAAACTCATTCACTCATTCAAGCAGTTCTAATTAGCCTTTTGGGAGAAGTTTTTAAGAAACCTAGATATAGCAAAAAGTAGGCATGACAGGTCATTAAATGTCTCTTAATTTGAAGAGACACTCAATTTGGCATTCAGGAACAATATCCTGAGACAGTATTTTCTTTTTAGAGAGATATGAAACTGAGGTTTTGACTCCATGTGTACAGGAAACCCTACAGCAACTTCTATATGAGTAGAATCATTGCCAAGTGCTTGGTGTTAAAAATTACCAGGATTAAAAAAAACTCACAGAATTGCTTTAAGAATCACAGTGTTTTCAAAAACATAAACTTCTGTCTTTTTATATTCTCCTATTTATTTTCTGATTCTGGGGTTCCCACTTTCAAGCTTTTTCCAAGCACGGTTTCTTGCCTTAGCAAGCTAAGATTGTTGCAAGATCCCATTATACAAAGATATGCAGTTTTAAGAACAGCAACAAATATTGTGAGACTCACCATAAAATAGGAAGAGTTGGCAGCGCCGCAGTAAGGATATTAACTTTCATGTCCTCCCAAACTGCAGTTTCTATAAATAGCGTCTGTCTGCTTTTACTCCTTCTGCAGTTAATTACGTAGATTTTCCCACATTTCCTCTTCCGCAGTGTCCCTGTGAATCGGTATGTTAGCTGATGGACTGAAGCAATGCTTATAGGTGTCCCCCAGTATACACCTTTGACATTAAGCTGTTAATAAAAAAAGAAAAAGTATTTCTGCAAACAGGGAGATTAAATGGGTGAGGAGCTGCCTCTGCTTTCGCACTGCAGAAGGGGGCAACTCGCCACTGTGTATTATATTTTTTGGCAGGTGTGCCAGGCACAGGTGAGTGGACACAGGATCATGAGATGACTGGGGTTTCTCCTGCACGCATCTCCTGTTGTGTGTGCCCCACCCTGTTTAACCTTGTTTTTCACAGTGGAGAGCTAGTTGGTCTGTGTTCTGGACTGGCTTGAGCAAGACATTAAGGGGGAACTTTACTTCAGCCAGCTTTGGATACCACCAGGGAAACACCTTAATCTGCACTAGTCACGACTTCTTCTACAGTCAGTGGAAAGTGGTAAGTGCTTTTAAGCATGGGCTTCACCTGACTTGTTTACCTACTGACCCACTTTAGGATGTTCTTGGTGCCCTAGAAGGCAGGCTCCCTACACCAACGGTGATGACACTTTTTCAGTTATTTGAGATCATTAGAGCAAAGCTCCAGGTTTGAAAGCTCTAAATGCTGATCAATGGCTCTATAGTACTCAAATAGTACTGGTCATTAAGTATCTCCAGAGTGGTATTTTCCACAAGTATCATTCCTGTAAGCTAACTGCAGCTACTTTAGTAATTTATTTCTTTACTTTCCAGTCTTTGCTACACCTTGACTAGTTTCTTGTCTAGTTTATTATAGAGCAGTACAGATGTCCAAGTCCCTGTGGCTCCACAGGGGCCAGCTGGCTCATTTGCCAGGGATATGCATGCAAACAGGGTCATAGAGCGGACGTGGCTGTTCAGGTGGTGGAGGAAAGGACGTGGCACCCCTCTGCTTTCTGGGCAGGCTTCCTTCCACACAAGACATCAATCAAAGGTACGTATTCCACAGTGCTGTAGCCTGCTTCCCACTCCAGTAGCCCACGTGCCAGATGCAGTCTGTTTGTGAATCACAGATCAGGCTGAACAGCTGGGTTCATGGCGTGGTGGAGCAGGAGATCCTGCAACACATAGCTGCAGGATTCCAGATGCAGCTGCCTTTGAGGCACGGTAGATGGGAAAAACATTTCAGTGAAGTGCATGCAGAATGTGAGAGACCTGCTAGGTCCCCGTAATATTGCTGTCACTTCTGAAGGGCAGAAGTGGTTCCTCAACCATGTCTTACCATTGCACTGAAAAAGTCTCATGGGGCTACTCAGGCCCTGCAGAAGATCTGCTTCCCTTAATGCTGCAACACTGAACATCACTCTTTGTCTTTCACACATGGCTCCTGCTCATCTTGGGACCCAAATCCCCTCTCTCTGGCTGTTGAAAAACTAAGGAATGGAATTTGGAGGCTGTGTATTGCACATACGCATATATGCCTCTCTGCATGCATGCACATGTCTGTGTGTATTGTATCTATGTATCTCCTGCAGAATGGAAGGAAATGAGGAATTATGCCATTTTGGCTGTTGTCTCTCCTCATCCAATTCCGGCATTTTTAGCAGGCTGTTTGCACTGAAAGCCTCTTGCCTTCTTTCTGCTAGTTCAAAACATGTATGCCTGTCCCCTTTATGGAGAGCCAGATGGGATATGTCTCATCTGCAAAGGCCAGAACAGATTTTTTCTGATGTGTGGTACGATTTACAGCTATTTTTATCACTCTCAAAGTCCTAGATTCTGACTGAGGCCTCTGGGTGGTTCCACAATATTAAGCATATTAATATTAAAATAGGTCCTTTGGAACAAAGGTGATTCTTTATAAGAACCAAGGGTAATTGGATAGATGTTTCTGGCAATATCCAACATGAGAAATATTTATTTCAGGATTATATAATTATTACAAAAGTGGCGTAGTAAATTAGACAATGCATTAAAATTACATTTGCTTCACCTTCTGATGATAGAAGTTAATTGTTAAAATGAAATAATGGTAACTCCAAGTATTCAAAAACAATGACATGTCAAATCATGAGTTTTTATATCAGTAATACATTTGGGATCCTTTCTCCTTGCCTATGGGGTCTTCATCCTTACAGTTCAGGTGGATGCCATTTTCAAACTGTTGCATGCAACCACCAGGCATTTTTTGGTCAATGTTATGATTCTCACATACCCACATAACCCCAAACCATACAAAATACTTCAAATATAATCAGAGTTGATGACTCTGAGACGAGGAAAAAAATGGATATCTCATCTCCAAGCAACCAGCCTGCTCACATAATAAGAATGCGATAATGATTTCAAGCTGTAGGGTGTGTGGCATCTAAAAGGCCAAGTTAATACAGTATCTTGGGCCAGACAATCCTGTAGTTCCTTCTAGCCTTAAAAGCAGTGTCAGACCTGAAGACGCAGCTTTTAATGGCCTAGGCTATCAAAAGACAAGATCATCAGGCATATTATCAGCAAAACTGATGCTTAGAACCTCTCTCTTTTTCAACTTTAGTCCTTGACCTGAAGAAAATCTGTACAGTTGAAAAAGAGTCAGGCATTGGGAAAGAAAGGTTCTGGGGGCAACTTGAAATTCAAGAGACATTCAAGGGCATCAGAGGCTGAATTCAGGTTAATGGCAGCAGAAATCAGAGAGCAGATGCCCAGCAAAATGCAGAGAGGTTTGGCCAGTGAGATGGAGGATGGTCAGAAGCAGCAATGTGACAACTGATTATGAGCTCTGCACAGGAAAGAGAAGTCTATGGATGGCAGGGATTGCTCAATAGAAGCACAGAGTAATCCTCAGACACTACCCCGTTTTAGTGCTTTGCTCCAACGACCCTGAAAAACAGCAAAGGGCCCACATTTTAGTTTAGTAAATCTAGTCCTTGGCTCCTGGCTCCTCAGGCTTTTCCAGTTATCTCATGTTTCTCGAGGGTGATACCTTGTAAGGACTATGTACCATCTGGACTGATTTAAAGCCAAACTCCTTCTGCCTCCTTTCCTCCAGAAGACCCCATAAAAAGGAGATGCAAGTGTATCCCAATTAACATGAACAACGTACTTGCCATTTTGCAAAGCAAAAGCTAGGACCAGAATTGTGCATGTGTATTTTGTACAGGTTGAAGGCTGAATTTGCAGCCCACCTCTTATTTGCAACCTCACATACTTGGACCATGTGGGCAAGGAGACCTTGAAAATGAGTTCAGATAAAAACTTTTATGCTTTCTCAAACCTTATGCGCACAGCTTTACTTAGAAAAGGAAAGGAGACACTAAATTCTTGGGAGTGTCTACATTGCCAAAGTCTTTGTCTAGCAAAGCCTGGTAAACACTGTATTTTATATGCATTTCAAAATAAGACTGACTCTTGTTTTTATTTATCATGGATTACATGTCCTCAGGTTTTAATACAAATATCCAGGACTTTGGATTCCTCATGTTACTGTGGCACTGTTATAGTCAATAGAAAAATCTTTACTGCCTAGTGAAAATCTAGCTTGCCAATAATAATACTACTAATACTAATAATAAGCATTTTACTAGCAACAAAGAGAGTTCCACTCAGTCATATGAGAACAAGAGTTTTTCAGCTCTTGACCGGTGGGGTGTTGCATATTTTCTACTCTTTTTTTTATAGTGAAGCTTTGCAAGGGTGACCCTTGACTGGCATGCTCAAATACAAAGGCTTTAAACTGTTATGAAATTAAGGATTTAGCAAACAAACACAGGAGTCTTCAGAGGCTCCCACCCAATTGTTTGTTATCTTTCTGCTGCTGTGTCTATTTGTGAAACTCAGCGATGTGAGCTCGGGATTACATAAGAACTTTCAACTTCTGTTTAATATCTTTAAAGTTTCTTTCCTGTTGCTCCTTTACTTGTGGAAAAAAAACTTGTTAATGTAAACCCTGAGTGCTCCAAAACAGAATGCAAGTAAAACAGGTTTTATAATATAGCCCACTGATTTATAGACCCTTTCTCATAGTTGTGGGGTTCCAACTGAAAATTTTGGGATATCTGGTGTTGAGGATTCAGCCAGTATCACTAAGTCTAAAAACAGTTAATCCCAGGTTAAGTTCTCCAAACTTGCCAATACACAGGTGTTTTCCCTAAACAAGTAGCTTAATGGACATGTCAGCATTTGTCTTTTCTTACCTTGATTTGAGCACTGTGACTGAAAGTTTAATGTTACTACATATCCAAGCTAGAGGGACATCTAGAGGAAAGATGAAGCTTGAATGGGGCTTGAGCTCTGGGAGGCCAGGGGGTGAGCAGAGGTGGGTTGCAGAGGTCTGTGGGCAAGTAGCCAAAAGGTCTAGCAACTTGCTTTATAGAGTATCCGCAGCTGACAGCAAGGGGCTCTCGGATGGGTGAAGCTCAGGTTCTGAGATCATCGCAGAGTGATACTGTGACCTCCTTATTCCATTTTGGCATTTCTGAAGAACAGGAAAAGGATTTTTGTTCATTCCAGCTTAGCCGTGAAGTTAACCCCAAGCGTAAGCAAGTTAGGAACTGGTTAACCAAGGCAAAAAATGGAAACAAAAAATTAAAATTGAGAGGTTTTTTCATTGTCTCCTTTTTCTGTATAGGTTAAGTACTTTTTCCCTTATGAACAAAGTAACAGGTTTAGGAAAGAAAATCAGGCCAATTCTCCCTTTTCCCCTTGCACAAAGTAAAACCTTGTTGTTTCCATATTCCAAGAGCTGGGAAACCCAGCTAGGTTTGCAGTATCGTCGGAAAAGCTGACAGCAGGATTGATGAAGGGTTTCATACAGTACCACCATCAGGCCATGCGCTGAATTTGCACTCAAAAGATGCCCCCGTCCTGTCCTGACTTCATGTCAAGGAAAGATATGTATACTTAATGTCTGTTTTCCGTTATAACAAGACACCCGCTGACAAGTATTAGGGGCTTGCTATTGTACTCAGTATGATCCCATCTTGGGATATCACAGGATCAGGACCAAGGGTCACACCGCAAAATGTATCTGCCCTATGGTTTAGACATAGCCTGGAGTGACCTGTGGCAGCCTTTTCTGCTGCCTCAGGAAT
>NW_010544527.1:40935-42374 GCF_000687285.1 Phaethon lepturus
CGCAACAGGTGTGCTGTTAAATCCCAACCTAAAGTTAACCAAACATCTGCAAAGTCTCATATCATGTCCAGTGGCAATAATCTTCAGTATTCTCATGTTATTTGTACTATAAAGATCTGCATACATTTACATGCTCATAACTTGAGACTATGCCCTTCAATCTGGATTATTCTCTCTCTGACATTTTAAGTCCATCTATCACGCTTTCCATCTTTGCCCACAACTGCATCTCCCTCCAGAAAGTGTGGAGCGCAAACCTCAGTGCAAGAGGTAGCATTTTCTTTACCTGACTGTAAAGCTGAGTGGTGTAGTTGACACGCCTGAGGGATGGGATGCCATCCAGAGGGACCTGGACGAGCTCCAGGAATAGGCCTGTGTGAATCTCATGAGGTTCAGCAAGGGCAGGGTCCTGCACGTGGGTCGGGGCAACCACCAGTATCAGTACAGGCTGGGGGATGAAGGGATCGAGAGCAGCCCTGCTGAGAAGGACTTGGCGGTACTGGTGGATGAAAAGCTCAACATGAGCCATCAATGTGCGCTCATAGCCCAGAAGGCCAACCGCATCCTGGGCTGCATCCAAAGCAGCGTGGCCAGCAGGTCGAGGGAAGGGATTCTGTCCGTCTGCTCCACTCTGGTGAGACCCCACCTGGAGTCCTGCATCCAGCTCTGGAGCCCTCAGCACAAGAAATACATGGACCTGTTGGAGCATCTCCAGAGGAGGGCCACCAAAATGGTCAAAGGGATGGAACACCTCTCCTGTGAGGACAGGCTGAGAGAGTTGGGGTTGCTCAGCCTGGAGGAGAGAAGGCTCTGGGGAGACCTTATTGCTGCCTTCCAGTACTTCAAGGGGGCTTATAAGAAAGATGGGGTCAGACTTTTTAGCAGGGCCTGTTGCGATAGGACAAGGGGTAATGGTTTTAAGCTAAAAGAAGGTAGACTTAGACTAGATATGAGGAAGAAATTTTTGACAACGAGGGTGGTGAAACACTGGCCCAGGTTGCCCAGAGAGGTGGTAGATGCCTCATCCTTGGCAACATTCCAGGTCAGGTTGGACGGGGCTCTGAGCAGCCTGGTCTAGTTGAAGATGTCCCTGCTTATTGCAGGGGGTTGGACTAGATGACCTTTAAAGATCCCTTCCAACCCAAAGATCCTATGATTCAATGATCTGTGAAAGACCTACCACAAGGGAATAGAAAAATCCACATAAAACTGAACATGCGTTACAGCACACCGCCTCCTGGACGGTTTTCCATCAGAAGCCTCCCTGTGGGTTGCCACCTTTGGGTTTGTCCCAAGTGCCGTGTCCTCCTCCGGCCGAACTGGTGCACCAGACAGAAGCGAGGAGTCGGGAGACGTCGCGCTGTATCGCCCGTGCTAAGGGCAGAGGCGGGAATAACCGTGACACACGGTTCTAGTCAGAAAGTGGAGCATTTTGGAAT
>NW_010544528.1:0-433 GCF_000687285.1 Phaethon lepturus
TATGGTATCGGCCCCCGTTAGGACAACCAGTTGCGGCCGAAGTTATAGCTGCCAATGACTCACAAGCTGTAAATATCGTAGTGCAGGGAGAATCTGCGTGGCGGCGAGTGCCAGCACAGCATTTAACACGGTGGGAATAGGGTATAGGCTGTGTTTCCCCCCCCTTCTGTTCACAGATGGACACAGTCATGGGTACTGCTGCAACCCAAGGGAAACATCTGGGTGACCTTGGCTAATGTGACCGGACAAGATTCCTTGTGTCTCAGTACAGCAACACCAAATAATCCCTTTTCCACATGTCTAATAGGGGTTCTGCTGTCACCTTGTTAGCCCCGAACATCACCCTTGCGATCTGGATGCAAAAAAGCCATACTGGAGGGACATGGGAAATAATACATGCATTTGCTCCCAACTGCCAGGATAACGTGGAGTT
>NW_010544528.1:486-767 GCF_000687285.1 Phaethon lepturus
ACAAACTGGAATGTTGACTAGCCAAATGTAACAACTCCACTAGTTTAGCATTATCTAACTTATTGTTAGATGTAGATAGTATTAGACATGCAACATCACAAAATAGAGCTGCAATCGACTTTCTATTACTTGCTCATGGACATGGCTGCCAAGACTTTGATGGACTCTGTTGCATGAACTTGAGCAACCACTCCACATCTATTCATGCACAAATACAGGAGCCACAAAGACTAAATCATCAACTTGTTGTACAAACAGGTTGGAACCCCTTCGTGGGGTGG
>NW_010544529.1:0-12244 GCF_000687285.1 Phaethon lepturus
TCTCCATCCCTTCATCCCCAGCCTGCACTGACCCCGGGGGTTGCCCCAACCCAGGTACAAGACCCTGCACTTGGCCTTGCTGAACGTCATGAGGTTCACACAGGCCCATGTCTCCTGCCTGCCCAAGTTCTTCCTGAAGTGGCTTTGGCATTCACCTGTGCTTGCTGAGTGTGGAGCTGATACTTGAGTACTAAAGTTTTCTTCTGCTACTGTTACGCTGGATGTATCTCTTTTGGTCATAAAAGCTGTCAGCAGAATTTAATGTGTCAGTATTTTCTATTATTTGATAAATCTGTAACTACCTGAAATATCTTGTCTGTCACCTCATTTATAAATGTGTTGAGAGCTGTTAGCTTACCTGTGTCTTAACTTAAGGTTGCTAAATTGTGAAAAAGTATCAGAAGTAAGCAATCTGGGGAAGCTGTGCTTCATTTTCAGGGGTGCCACAAGAGTTCATATCAAGATAAATAACTTACTTCTGAATGCCATTACAGAAACTTTTTTCCACTGAACTTTAGTAACTTTGAAGAGATAGAGATAAAATCACATCCCTCCATTTTATTGCCTAGAGATGAAAATATGTGCTATTTTGCTGATTTGAGTCCTAATAAAAAGTAATTCTTTGAAAATACTTTCCGAGGTACTTTTCTTACCTGTTGGTATTCCTCTTATCAGGGAATACTGTAATGCCTTCAGTAACCATTTGCAGCAGCTCAGCAAATGGATAAAGGCAAGGCTCCCAGTTAGCAAGTGCTTACCAGCTGCCCAAGCCTGATGTACTTCCTCTAATTCTAATTCATTCCATGGCTTTGTACGAGACAAGGATAAATGCTTTCTGGGCCTGTTGAAGCCCATAAAAGGAGGTAAAACAAACTTTTCCAAGACCTACTTTTCAGCCTTTGTGTTTGACAGCTACAAGTGAAACGGCAAGGGTGCAGCCTCTCTGAATTCATCCAGTTACACTGGGGAAATAAAGGCTGCATTTGTGGGTTCTAGGCTGGACTTCTATGTTTTCAGCCTTTACTTGAATTCATTATGGAACGGTATTGTGTGAAAGTGATACTGTGTTCATCTGGCTGCGTTGCAGTCCCAGCAGCTCAAAGCACCACATAGAAAGATGGTATATTTTCACTTTGGTACCCTAGTGGACAGTTGTCTTTCCAGCTCTGAAGACACTTGAACCTCAGCCTTTTGGTTTTCAAACATGGCTCCCTTGTTTCAAGGTGTTGAAAATGATTGAACAGCTTCAGACTGTTCGAAGAAGTTTGTAACTCAACAACTGTTGATGCTGCTGCTCCTCATGTTGTCTGATACGAGCGAAGTCTGTCTGAAAGCAGCTTGAACTGAGTTGCCTTATGGTATTCGCAGGTTCTCTCCTATTATCCTAGTTCCACTGGTTTTATATTTATTTTGTAGGAGCTGCTTGCTTAGTAGCCTGCCTGTGCTGAGCACCTCTTAGCAAGTTGTAATTACTTAATAAAACACATTTTCTTTCTTGCTGCAGTTGAGATTTTGCATTTACTTCAAGTCTGAAGCTCAGCACGCTCGCAAACAGCATTTGGGAGGGTGACTGGTGGCTATGTGCTGGCTGGCACACAGGATAGATGATGAGATGACAGAGAAAAAGTAATTAAGAAGGCAGGCCAGGCGGCAGGGCTCAGGGCAGGGCTGAGCAACCTGAGAGCCTGCTCACACATGTCTGGCCCCTCCATCCTCCCTCCTCACTGTCTTCCCGTACTTGTTCCACCCTAATCCTTCCCTTTCTGTGTCTGTGGTCCTTTCCCATAACATCCCATGGTAAGTTTTGTGCAGTCCCCCAAGCCCCCTCAAATATCCCTTAATATTCATGCTAACCATGTTTTCACCTTCTTATCAGTTACAAAATCGAGGCTGACCCTCTCCAAGGCTGAAATAGTTCTTTCAATGGCCCATCAGTCAGTGCCTGACAGGCTCTGGCCTCTGTTATTATCTCTCTCATCACCTGCTCATTAATGTTTGTGTGTCTGTTTAATTTAGCATTTCCTCGTTATTTGTTATTTCTGTGGTGTGGAAGAGTCCTTAACCAAACCACTTACTGGACCAGATGCTCTCATATTTCACGTGTCCTCATGCCAACCTCCCCGAGGCAGGCGGTTTGGCTGCGATGTGAAGGATGATGCTGTGTAGAGGCACCTACTCAGCAGGACCTCAGCGGTGCTGCTGCTGCAGGTGTCCAGGCAGGTCCCGGCTCTATGGGCCTGGAGACAAAGGGAAGGGAATGCCTAAAAACAGGAAGAGGAGGAGGAAGATGGGGGAGAGAGGAAGGGAGAGAAATAGGGCACATGAGTTCAGGGAAGGATGAGCATGTGCATGTGTAGGGAGTCAACCATGCAGATGCATCAGCATTTTGCCAGCGCTCTTGTACCCCCAGAAACCTCCTCGCTTGCTGGCAGTAGCTCAGTTCTTGTTGGCTGGAGAAGCAGGACGCGGTCCCAGCATCTTGCTGCAGATGTTCATCCTGCCTTGGCAGGAGCGCCCAGATGCCTCAGCCAAGGGGAAGGTGACTTGCTTGGGTGGATAAGCTGCTGGCAGCTCCTTGGTTTTGCAAGGGGGATTAGGCAAAAAGCAGGTGGACTGGACGTGTGGCAGGTTCTTCATTTTTGCCCAGGATGCCTAGAGGATGTCAGCTGTGCTGTGCTGCCCTGGGGGACATGCTTGTGCCAAATAAATACACAATATTTTTGAGGAACAGCTAATGCTGGATTGCCAGTGGGGAAGAGCCAGCAGGTGGGCTGTGCATGCTAGGAGATAGGTGCTAGGATGCTGTGCATGGAGAGGTGGGCTGGAGCCAGGCACGCTCAATGCAGGGGCATGTTGGGCAGTGTTTCTCCTAGAGGAAAGAGCATGGTGTCTCTGCAGAGAGAGATGCTCCGGTCTCCTGAAGCTGCAGAGAGCGATGCTCTTGCTCTCTAGCCCTGTTCTGTGGCTGCGGTGGGCAGAGCCTGACAACTCCTATCCTACCCTCCCTGACGGATCCGTCTTCATCTTGTTCAGAAGGAACTTGAGTGGCAGCCCAGAGGGACCCTGTTTCTCTCCATTGACTCTTCAAAAAAGAGGAGCTCTATGTACCAAGGGCTGAAGATCACTGTTTTGAGGACATGCTCATTAAAAGCATTAAATATCTCTTTGTTAGCCTATTACTTACAGCTGTGTTGTCAACAAGTGAGAAAGATCATCGAATCATCAAATCATCATAGAATCACTGAATAGTTTAGGTTGGCTGAGACCTTTAAAGGCCACCTAGTCCAACCCCCCTGCAGTGAGCAGGGACATCTGCAACTACAGCAGGTTGCTCAGAGCCCCGTCCAACCTGACCTGGGATGTTCCCAGGGATGGGGCATCTACCACCTCTCTGGGCAACCTGCACCAGCGTTTCACCACCCTCAACATGAAAAATTTCTTCCTTCGATCTAGTCTGAATCTGCCCTCTTTTAGTTTAAAACCATTGCCCCTTGTCCTATGGCTACAGGCCCTGCTAAAAAGTCTGTCTCCATCTTTGTTATAAGCCCTCTTTCAGTACTGGAAGGCTAAATCACTACACTTGCAACTACAAAGGCAGAGATTTATTTAAAATGTCATTGGATTAATATCTTGTCAGACCAGAGCAATATTTCAACAGACATGAAAGATGTATGTATCTGAAGGATGAGTTCAGAAGAGGTGTTTAGATAAGAGATTCACTGGTAATATGTATATTGCAAGCAGATTATTGAGAATGCAAGGCAAAAGAAACAGAAGAAATAGAAAAGTTTAGGTATGCTACAGACAGTAAGAAGGCATTAAAACGTCGTTGGGAATTTTAGTTTAGGAATAGCTACTCTGTTATTTACAATTTTACCATTTGTATTCATCAGATAGGGAAAAAACCAGAAATGCTCAGAATTCCTGCTTTACTGTACCAGAGCAAAGTAGGATCCGTCTACACCAGATGAAATAATTTACCATCTCTAACCAAAGAGGATGTGAAGCATCACCTGCTAAACAGAAACACTTTGAAGTCCAGGATCATGTACACTCCCAGTCTTAAGACCAGCTCAGGACCCTCTAATTCACTAATTTTAGATCTTAACAAACTTTAGAAAACTGGAGAGGTGCCAGAGGACTGATGGAGGGTCAGCATGATCCAGTACTTAAAAGGGAATGATACTAGACTGGGTAAACAGACTCTAGTCGGGGATAAATTAATGAAGTGGTTACACAAGGACTCTGTCAATAAAGAAAAAGGGGTTAGAAAGTATTTTCCTCTGTGCTCAGCCGATCAGATGCATCTTGGCTGATTTGAAGCATCAGCAATGAGACGCAAGAAAGATGAAGACGTAGGCGCTTCAGAGGTTTTGTTTCTGGAACATCTTATTTTACTGCCTGAGGAGCACCACAGTTTCTAACCGCTATCATCAATCTCAGCCCAGAGTTACCTAAATGAAAGCAGTGACTGGTGCTGCGCGAGACCCCGGGACGCGAGAGGCACGCCTCTCACGCGGGATGGAGCCCTCCGCCCTCAAACTCCATTGAAATCTGTAAACTTTTAGTAAGAGAACAGGTCCCCTGTGCAAATAGGATTTAAAAAACTTGATTTTCAGTTCAGAGGCTGTAGCTGCCGCAGGTTTTGAATTGCAGAGCCCGCGGAGGGGAAAAAGCCGGTGGTTGCTGGCAGTGCCAGCTGGAAACATTTTGGCACAGGAGGCAGCAGCCTGGATTTCAGACTGTTTTAGTCACCCCATGGCTAACCACTGGTTAATGGAGCGTGTGCCTCCGGGACACCGAGCTTTGGGAAGGAAACCTCCTCCTCCTGGATGTGTTTGGCTGCCAGGTAGCCTTGAGGGGTGACTTGGGAAGGTGCAGGAGCCACGCAGACCCTCGCTGCTGGTGGGATGACCTCTCCTGGCATGGCAAAGCGTGCTTGCTGTGGGCGAGGAAGGTCTTTCATCCCACCTCTCTGCAGGGAGTATCAGAAAACCCCGTGTCTCAGGGATGTGGCGGTGCCAAGGGGGCCATATGCACATAACGGGGAAGAACAAGGAGAGGGAGATTTTTCTTTTCTGTTCATCCTGCTGTGGAAAGCTTAAATGGCAAGACAGAAAACCTGCAAAATCTGGAGGTGGTACTGTTGCTCCATGTCCTTTTGTGATTAAAAGTAGCATTTTCTTCCTCTTGAAAATACAGTAACAATCCAGATTTCCCTCTCATCTTACTGCCATCCTCCCCAGGCCGACAAGTGATGTCGGATTTGCAAGCGCAGCAGATGGGAGGGCTGGTTTCGCCGTTCAGCTGGTGCCCAGGCTCCGAACATGGAAACGACCGGTGTCAGTTTGAGCATCTTTCCCTTGCTCTTCGAAGGGATGTTTTGAAGCAGACCCATAGACTTAAAGTCTGTCACCAACCCGAAAGAAGAGCTGGATGTTGGCAAATTGCTTACATCAGAGGTTCAGAGGGGAAATTGTCATGATATATGCATAGATATATATATTTTAATGAAACATTTCTCTTTTTGAAGATTTTTTTTCTCTAAATCTTCTTTTGTCAAACACTGTGAGTTTTTCAGTTGAGATTTTGGGGCATGAAGGAGCAGATGGGAAAGCTTCTGTGAAACATTAAATAAGATAACGTCAAAAGAGAAAGAATCCACAATCCTTGTGAAAGTCAAACTGCTGGAAACACGCGAAGGAGAGTGAAGATTATAATGAATAATTTGGACAACACACCCCCGACTCTGAATGTTTCAGCTTCTTCATTTGTTCAGTCTCTCTCTCATTTGATCTCCAAGAGCTAACCATAAATGTGGAAAAACTAAAATGAAATATTTTTGCAGAACCTGCTGCTGGTATTTCCCAGCTCAGAGGGGGGTCACTGGCTGACGCTCACACCGAATCCGTGAGCTCATGCCTCCCTCTGCTGACTGCCTCCCCCAAACCTCTCCTTGACTGCAAACGACGAAAGGCCATGACTGTTTCTCCCCCTCCTGTTGGGCTAATGTTCCTCCCCATGTCCCAGGCAATGACAGTAATGTCCAGGGAGCTGGTGGGTACGGGCTGCTCACGTCAGCCCCAGCCCCGCGGTGACGGCACTGGTGACTCCAGCAGTGCCGTGTTCCCCCGTGTGGCATCAGCTCTTTGGGTGCCACTGCCGCTGGAGCTCTCCATTAACGTTATAATAACGCGTGAATCCTTGTTTAAGGGAAAACCTCCGAAAGCTCTAAGGAAGGCACTCAGAGAAAGTTGCTGTAAGCCAAGAGAAGCGAGCAAGGAGCTTCGGCTAGATCACTAGCTTACAGATAGAGCATGCTGGAAATATTTTTCCGAATATTGGTTTTGTTTTTTTTCACAGCTTGGTATCAGTTTAAAAACCTCTCGGTCCTTATTGGCAGCTACTAAGTAAAACCGACCATGGGAACTGCAAAACAGAAAGGTTTTGGTTTCTCTTCTCTTTTCACATGCAGCCTTCAGAAAGCCCGTGTCCTCGCAGCGGAGCACGTCCCTCTGGCACATGCAAAGGCAAGAAATGCACAGTCTCAGCACTGCAGGATTAACTGGAAAAAAATCACGCCCCTTGCTCTGGGGTGGAGGAGCAGTGCTGAAGTCCCCCAGCTGGTTTTCCCCTTGATGATCTGGCAGGGCCGGGTGACCCTTTCTGTAGAGGGGGACAAACACAACCCTTCTGGGTCGACAGATCAGGATCTCAGTGTCGTAAACATCTTGTTCGTTTTTCTTCTGCCAGAGCATTTCTTCCATTTGGGGGCTCTTTGATGATTTGTTAGGATAGACATGAGCTTAAAGTCCACCGTAATGAAGCAAGTTTGTTAATCAGGTTCCCTTTGGATTTAAGAATGCAGGTGAAAACAGCTCCTGGGTTCTCCAGTAATTTGGGGTTGTGGAAGCTTTGTTAGAAAGCTCCAAAGAAAATCATACCCTTTCAAAACAAAGCATGCCAAATAAAATAGCCAAAGGGCCACCGTGCTGGGAGCTGAAGGCTTGATTTAATGGTGCAAAAACCAATTACCAGGCTGTAATCACTAACGGCTGCGTTGGGAAACTGAAATCGCTACGGGGAAGGAGAGCAGTGGCTGCTGTTGCTGGAGCTGTGACTAAGATAAATTGCAGCAGAAAGCCAGTGCTAACAAAGAGTTACGGAATAAATTGATGCATTAGAAAACTCAGTGCATTAGATCACTTGAAAGGATACGCAGAGCATCAGAGAGCTGGATCGGTGAAGAGCTGAAGGCAGCGTTGCCTGCACAGATGAGTTACTGACCTCCACCTTGGGACTCCACCAGCCAGCTGATGAGTTATGGAGGCAGCAGCATCAATGACAATGATATATAATTAGCCTTAGGATATATTAAAATTTTCATATATGTGCTGAATTAAATCTTCACCCAGAGCACAGGAAAAAACACATGATGGCCTTCAGAATAAATAAAATATTAGACAGGAGAGACCATATATTTCTTTTACGAGTCTACAGTGCTGATGTTTTGAAGAGACTTCAAAGCTCTCTGCAATTTATGGGCCAAATCTATTTCTTGGAAGCAATATGCCAGGTCTATTTTTGAGAAAGGAGAGCTCAAGCTCAGCATGTAAACCTTGGAGCTGCTCTAACACTTAGATGCAGCCAGCTATGATAAATCTAAAGTGCACTAAATAAGAACAGGAAGGCAAATTGTGTCCAACTTGAGCAGAACAAACCTTCATAATGTTAAATCATCTGAGATTTCCTTTTATGTTATTTCTCCCATTAAAAAACACGTTGTTTTTTATTTCAGACCTGAAAAGCGTATATACTTTTCACTGAAGATTGATACACTTACTGTAAATTGTAGAAAGAAGTGAGTCAGTGTTATGGGGCATCAAAATTGTAGCAGTCATGGATGCACTTGTTTTGAACTTGGTATTAGCAGCTTGTCTTTATTCTCAAACAATATCGCTTGATTCAGTTTTTGAAAAAAAAAACCCAGTGTCTATGAGAAAGAGAACAACACGCCAAGCAAATGGGGCAAATCATTTTATCATTTGTTCAATTCCACTGGGTAGTAATCACAGAATCACAGAATCATTAAGGTTGGAAAAGACATCTAAGATCACCAAGTCCAACCATCAACCCACCACCACCATGCCCACCAAACCATGAGGGAGCAGAGGATTCCCTAAGCTTTGAAACGTGGCAGGAAACCAACAGCTCTGCTGTGCAATCTGTCCTGTGAGTGAGCATCAGCAGAAACCCGGTGGGGACACCCTGCACACCCATGCTGCACCACTGCCCGACCAGGTAAGGCACGGGATATCTGTGAAGATTGATAGCATTTCACTGAGGATGAGACATGTATTTTGAGTACTAAGATAAATGTTAAGGTAGAGAGGTCTTTAACCACATGTTCCAGGACTAGAGGCATGGTCTCATTTTTAAAGTGAGATTTCAGAATTCTGACGAGCTCTGAAATATGAGCTCAGTGGTTCCTGCATCCTGAGTCATGTGTGTCAGCCTCTTGAGGTCAGCAGAGTTTGCTCCTGGAGCTCTGGCAGCAGGAGAGGGATCACACCAAATGCATCCTATTCCATGGATGGAGTAGGATCTGCTGCCAATTTTTTTTTTTTTTTCCTGAGTTTGTGCTTGTATAAAGAGGACTTCAGGTTGAAAAGGATGTCTGGTTTCCAATGCCAACCCTCTCTCCTCATCTCACACTATTTTTCACAAGTCAATCAAACTTCATCTTTAAAGCAGCTCAGCTTTCTGCTCCCCCCAACTCTGCCTGAAAGGTTGTCCTAGAGCTGCTCTCCTTCGATTGACTGAAATCCCCCGATCTGAATACGATACCACAGGTGCATCCTTCATAGCCATTTGCTCTTGTGCCAACATAACCCATTAGCTTAAACATTTTATCTCACTCTCCAGCATTTACTCCTCTCCATGCTGTGTATAAAAACCACAATATCCCTTCTTGGCCTCCCTTTCGCAGGGCTAACCAAGCCAAGCTTTTCAGTCTTCCCTTGGAGGACAGCCCCTTGTGCCCATCATCCCACTGTTGAGTTCCTCCCAATACACGTTTCAGCACAAAACAGTCTCTCCTGAGCTTGAGTGGCCAAAACGATGAGCAGACTCCAGATGGGATCTCACTGGTACCTGCTACCATGGCAGAAACTACTCCTTTTTCCTGTAGAAATCCCTCACTTGGGATCACATCAGCCTCCAGCACTGCTATACCACATTGGTTCACGAATAGCATATGACCAACACCAAAAGCTTTCTCCTTCTTTCCCATTTCTGATGGTGGAAATCCCAGCTTAGGGCAAAATTCCTGTTTGTCCCTAAGCGACCCATGAGTCCTGATACATCCGCATCCCTCTCGCTGCTGTTATTCCTGTGTAGCCTCCAATAAATGATCTCTCAGAGAAACTTTTTGACCTCAGCTTGTTTCTTCCCTTCCCTGAGGACTACTGCTACAAAGAGTTGTTCATTCCCAACCTCCGAAGGAATTCAGCTGCATTGTGCACTGACAGAGAGAACAAAACTCGTGGATGGGACCATGTGCACAAGCAGCTGTCTTGCCAAGATACTTGCTGCTCGGGACCATCATCTCTTGGATGAAGCAGACCGGCTCCCATGGGACATTTCTCACCTGATGATCCAAGCATGTCTCGTACAGAGAAAAAGGACCCAGCTCCACGAGACACACCATGTGTTGAACAAGTCTTGTCATCCACTGGAGGAGACACAGTTTATCAAAGCATTTGTACCATGAAAACAGATGTCTGGCTGTGTCAACTGCTAAATCCGCTATGCGATCTATTGGGTCTGATAAGTGAATGGCTCGATCGGATTCTTACTCGTCAAATTAAAGTTGCTGCCCACTCACTGAACGTGTCACCTAGAGAAGCATTTTGATGCACAAGCAAGTGGTCCAGGCGGGAGATGCAGATTGGTTAATCGACAAAGACATGTAGCATTTAAAAAACGAGATACTACAGCAAAGCACGGGATGAGTAACTCCCCTGTTCTGATCTCAGCATGGACACCTGAACATCTTGTCCCCTTCAAGGTGTGTTTGGCTTGTCCCAGGGCCGCGGGACAGCCCACAGGAACCACAGCTGTGCCACAACCACGACCAAGACCCAGCTGTGATTTCAGTGCTGCCATGGCACCAGCTTGCTGGGGCTTGTGACCCATCTCTGAAGACCACAGGCTGCTGAATTCTGGAGTTGATACTAATGGATATTCTCTAGTGGCATTCAATAACAGAAAATAATGTTCTAGCTATCTAAGGATGAAGTCTGGTCTTCTCACTTCTGACCAATCTAAGAGGTACCTTTCATACCAAAATCTTAGAACTTCAAGTGTTGGAGGCGCTGCTGATGGGTAAGGAAGGAAGGAAGAGAAAAAGAGGTTTTGTCAATTTATGTCCTTGAAGAGGTTGAGACAAGCACAGCCTACCCTCCTTGGCCAGAAACACGAAAGGAGCTACACAAAGTGAAACCCTTGGCAAAACAACAGATAAATGGTTTTATTTGTCTTAAGAAACCCAGCTACCATTGGTTGGCATCTTCATCTCATCTACTGACTGTTTATTGACGCTATTTATGTTCAAGTAATGGTTTCCATCAGGTTTTGCTTGTTTTGCATCTGCTCAATTATTGGTAATTAGTCAGTAGCTGTTGAAGAAGGTTGTGTCCATTTGTCCCTTTGAGCCATAACTCCAAGCATAAATGCAGTACGCAGAGCAGGGGACTCCCACGGTCACTCCCCTCCAGCATCCCAGTGTTTCTCTGGCCCCGACCAGACCCTATGCAACCCTCAGTATTAAATTTAGGCAGAGCCGGAGCCTGCTTAGGAATATATCTAAGTGCTGAAAAACGAGCCTCAAACCAACTGTAAGGTTTCTGTAGGTCAAGAGTGCTTGTCTGCCAGGAAGCCGCATCCTTCACTCCATGGGATTTTTTTGATCTGTGGCTCAAGATGACATGAAGAGTCTCTCCACTGAGTCCTGGAGACACTTCTTCACCAAACAGTGAGTGTGGGAACAAATGCTGGAGGGTTACAGGAGGTGTTTATGACTTTCTACCCAGTACTTCAGCTCAGGATGAAGTCAAGCTTGTCGAAAATTTCATAATTTTCTGGCTTTGCTTGAATTTAATACCTTTCATCTTTGAAGTTGAGGTGCTTCGGTCTTCAAGCGTGTTGACCACAGAAGGCTGAGTGGAGATCAAGTGTACCCAGAGCCCTGTGTACACAGCACGTGCCCCGAGGCCAACCAGCCCCAGCACCGCTTTTCACCCGAGACGGCTGAAATGTTTCGCAAGAAAAGCGAGTGGTTTCACCCAACTCTTGTTCCAGAGTTGGGGAGCTCCTACGAGCCGCGACCAGTGGCTTAAAGGGGGATCTTGGATGACTGGGGGTGAGCAGGAGTCAACCCCCAACTGAACGACTGCACAGACAATATTTACAGCTGTTTTTCTTCTTTTGGGTCTTTTTACCTACAGATCCGGTCTCTTCTATCCAGCAAGAAGGAAACACCCAAGTTATTTCTACAAAATTCCACTGATAATTTAACTGGAATTTGTCTTTCAGGGCAAGAAACCTGCTGGAAGTCCTGGAGAGGTGTGTGGTGGGGCCGAACAGGGGCAGGGGGAAACAACAGGGCCAGTTTGAATGAAAAAGTAAAATCTGTCCTAGCTGACGTGACATTTAGTGCATCTTAATTGGCTTATTTTCATCCTAAAATGCCATTGAAGAAATGTAGCCATGACGGTTTAGAGAGATCCATGAGGAATGACATTTTGTGAACTAGAAAAAAATGAAAATAAAAAATAAACTACAAATTTAAATTAATAAAAACCAAAATTAATACAAAGTTAAATTAAAAAATCCCCAGGCTTTCATGCATGCAAACCTGCCTTAAACTCTGAAAAAGCAGCAGCCAGCTTTAGGCAGTGCACTGGATTTCACTTGGTGAATCTGAGCGAAAATTTTGGCTAACCTATAGAGCAAAAATATGTCACTGCCACCAGCCCCAGCCCCGGGGATGATCACTCCCTTTTGTCTAGTTTATGCAGATAGCATGTGTAGGTGACCGGGAAGATGGTTTAAGTTCATTTTTGAGCTCTGCCAACATCAGATGTTTAACAACAAAACAAGATAAATGTAAAAATAAAATAAAAGAAAACAAAATAATGCAATAAAAAATGAGATAAAGGAATAAAAAATAAAATAAAATAAA
>NW_010544530.1:0-1609 GCF_000687285.1 Phaethon lepturus
ATCCCAGAGCAGGGGCTCCGCTGGGGACGGCGGGGACACCGAATGGAGGAGGGATGGCACGTGGCCAGCGCCGGGACTCTTTACCCCCAGCCTCTCCCCCTTGCAGCCGGTTGTGTTCCACCCCTGGCCCCGCTGTGGGGCCAGCTGGGTGGAGTGGCCCTGGAGACGCTCTTGCTGGTCCCCTGCCACTGGCCACCAAGACTCTAGCCCAGAAAGGTGGCACTGGGAGCTGTGGGGCAGCTGTTTTGCCGAGGCAGGTTTTGGAGCCCATCTCTTGGGCACTGGCCACGGATGACTGCGGGGATGTGCTGGCCAGGTGGCACTCAAGGCTAGCTTATCTGATGATGTTTTCATCTATTGACAGATCTATTATTGATGATACACTTTCCCGGACTTGGCAGAGCTCTGCCCATGCTCCGATCATACCCATCAAATAAATCTCAGCCGGGCTTTGCCATCACTGCTGAATTAATTATCCCCAGATTGTTTTTTCATAAATATTTGACAAGCACTAACAATGCAGGGCGTGAAGCCCCCTGGTAATTCTGTGGCTCCAAATTACCCTTTAAAGGTAGCTGCCACCTCCAGCACTGCCGGGCTAGGGCTGCTTCAGGGAAGATGTAAAGGCTGGGGCAGGACCTGCGTTGAGGACCGGCTGTTCCCCTCTGGGCTTTATGGGATGTCACACGTTTAGGTGTAAATGGGGCACAGCACTGAGACCACGCATGCCTTCAACATGCGTTAAAGGCAGCCTGAAGCAACAAGGACAGCAAGCTGGTCCCAAATGGATGGATGCACGCACGCTGTACGGGATCGGGGATCCTTCCTGCAAGGGTGCGGTGATGCTCGACCCCCCTCTGCGATAGCACAGCCAGGCTGCTGAGCAGAGAGAGGGGCATGTGCTTGGGACGTTCAGATGTTATTCAGCAGAAAGTCTTGGCACGACGCTTGCTTGGGGTCTTTGAGCTGTGATGAGGCATGGGGCGGACGCCCTGAAATGGGTAGCCCAGTACAGAGGCACCTCTGCCTCTGCCCCCCAAGGCATCTCTTCACACCGATGCCTACAAACCGTCCCTGCCCTTCCTGGAGGGCCCATAAGCGCTTTTCAGGGCACAGCGACACAACCTCCACCCCAGGCCACTGAAAAAGCTGTGGGGCTCAGCCTTGGGGGTGGGCTTCAGGCATCCAGCCTGCACAGCGCCTGGATGGAGGGTTTGCTGCAGGTTTTGGGGACGGGCAGCTGGGAGCAGGAGGCTGGCACCCTGCCGAAGGAGGTGCCACCACGTGCACCCACCCCAGCCGTGCTTCTGCGGCGGTGCTGGGGGGGAGCGGGCACCCGAAAGCGGTCGGACAAATCGCCAGCGGCCAGAAGGCTGGCAGAAGCGAAACGAAACCAAAGCAATAACGGGAGGCATTACCACTCCGGCTAAAATTTGATCTAGGAGAAAAACTGGAAGCTTCCCAGAAAAGCTTGCGAAGCAGCCTGCAGTCAGGAGGGAAATCTTTGCTGGAGCAGAACCCGCCACGAAGCAGCCTGAGCAGCCGGTCTGCAGATCTCCCTGCTGGGCCAGACTGAGGACGCGACCAGCAGCCGGGATGCTGTTGGCTC
>NW_010544530.1:1646-3732 GCF_000687285.1 Phaethon lepturus
AAGAGTCAGCATGGGCTTCCGAATAGCTCACAGAAACGAGCAAGCAGGAGGGCTTCAGGAGCTAGAGCGAAAAATGGTCTCATTGTGTGGCATGCTGGTGCGAGACCAACCGTCAGCCTCAGAGCACAGGCTGGACCGAACCAGGCTGTCCCAACACAACAGCATCCTTCCTCCTCTCCCTTGCTCACCTCACAGCCCAAACACAGGCAGCTAGCGGGTGCCACGGACCAACCCCTGGCAGAGGTCCTGGCCTCTGCGTTGGGACAGGCACAAGCTGAGAAGGACACAGCTCAGAGCAAGTGTCTGTAAGGTAACGCCGCCTTCGCTGGCAGGACGAAGACCTCCGGGCAGACCCACGCACGCCGCGAGGGCTCCCAGGGTAAACTGGCAACGGACCGAAGTACGGCTGCTGAGACAGGATGGGACCGGCAAATTAAAATGAGAGAAAGGAAGCCAAAAGCACCCAAGAGATGCTGAGACTGGCTCTCAGACTGGAATCTTCTTTGCAGGTACGTGCCGGGAGGAGACGAAGGCATGGGCTGGGGATGGGAGCATGAGCCCTGCACATAGGGAGCGGGGTCGGCATAGGGAAGGGTGACTCTAAGTTGGTTCTAGGAGTTATCAAACAATTAAAGATGTGATAAATTTAGTCTGTGGAACAGGAAATTGGCAATAATGGAGAAGTGAAAGGAAGCAGTTGAGCTAACTGCTGGGCACTCTACAAAATTGGCTATAAAAAAGGAGGACTGCCATAAATAGAAGAACTGCCATAAATATAAGGGCATCCAGGAGAGGACATTGCTGGTAATGAAATCCCTGGTCCCCATGTGGGAAATGGGGAGACACAGAGCTGAAGCTATGAAGATATCAACCACGGCTGTGCTCATTCAGGATGCAGAGCTGAACAGCGGTAACGGAAGGCCAGAAGCAAAGTGTGCACTGGGTTAGCTCACCCCTGCTCTGAATTGATGGCTTTAGACCGAGCCACTTCAAAAACTAAAAAAAAACCAACCCACTCCACCATGCTAAGGGTGTTGACCAGAGTGTTGGCCTGAGCTCCCGTGGAAAGAGTCCCCGAGGGAAGGCACCCGTGCACAAGCTGGGAAAGTGCCACTCTGGTATTTGGACAGGCATCAGGATAATGGGTGAGCTAATTGCCTGGGATTGCATTGCATCAAAGGAGCACATAATAAATGCCAGGACTGGGGTCAGGCAAGTGCAGCCCATGGAAATTGCCTTTGAAGCTAGAGCCCCAGCAAGCAGCCGTCTGCACGGAGGCTCTCGGCAGCAAACTCAGCGCTCTGCCACCACTGGAGCCATTCTCCTTCTGTGCAAGCAACAGCAACAACAGTTTCACGACAAAACCCAGCTAATGAATTGTTAAGATTGACTGGAGCTTATTTTCAGCTGGTCCAGCACAAAACATTCAGCAAAATTCCAGCTATAGGAAGAAAAAAAAAATTAAAAAAAAAAAACAAACAACCCAGCTGCTTTGTGTTCGAGAGGCAGGAAACAAACTCTCATGGGACACAGGCACATGAAGGGCCCCTTGGGCTGGCGCCCACGACCCCTTGCTTTCCTCCTGCCTTTGTATGGAGATGGCTTGCAAGGATTTGCTGCACTTTGCTGCCAAGCCGGGGGAGGGTTTGGCTTTCCTGGGCCACCAACAGCTCCTCTGGGCTGGTGGCCGGCCCTAGCAGGGCACCGCTAAGCATCCTCTGCAGCTCCGCATTTGCTGATGGCTGGGAGCTTCAGCCCGTCCAAGCTCTGCAGCCATGGAGGAACTTCACAGCGGAGGACATGGCCTTGGCCACCATGGATGTCCTTGTGCCGGAGAAGCTGCGTCTCATTAGGGCGTGGTGACTTCATCTGAGGACGTGGCCCAAGCAAAAAGCTGGTCTGGGGAAGTGCTTTGCGATGTCCATCACCACAGCCACCTGGAGCTGCTGGGCTGTCCTACAGCCCCCCACCACCACTCCATAAACAGGGGTCGTGGGCACCCAAAAGGGGCACTTGCATGGCAGATGAGGATCCAAGTGGGGGGGGTGTTTCTGGGAAACCATGGGGAGCTTAGGGGTCCCCAGAA